>NW_011334725.1:0-22425 GCF_000735185.1 Notothenia coriiceps
TATAAAAGTAGGGTTGACAGTTGGAGATTATCCGGCTGAACAAAACGTGATCCCTCTCTTAAATGTGTGTCAACCACAGATCTTATTTCGAGCTATTTTCCCAAATCCTATGGAGAATTTGCATTGGTTTTTCACGAAGGAACCGGAAGAAGTTTACTTCCGGGTTTTACGACGCGGCACTGCGGTTCTTTATTACATTGGTCTCTATCCGCGGCCGGAGAAGAAACGAGTGCTCAGGGACCGTCTGCAAAGTGTATCTCCGAAAAAAGAAAATACAATAATATTCACTATCATACAGTATATTACTACCAAACTCACTACACACATCAATAGTCTCCTGTGTGTCTTACTACAGCAAGGAGTTTGGAAGAATATGCTTTTGAACAATTTGGGGGAATATTTATAGGATAATGTAAAATATTCAATAAATATGGCATTATCTTGAATAACTTTACTATTATACAGTATGTTTCTACCAAATTCACTATTTGCATTGTTGTTGTTGTTAGCATCTGGTTAGCTAGCTGCGCTAACGGATGTTAGAAGCTGTTTCTAAAACAAGGAGAGTAGAGCTCTCTGCTGTCAGACTGAGAGATAACTACAGCTCAGTGAGGTAAGGGACTCTCTGTTTAGATCGTTAACTTTAGTCAAGTTATCTCAGTGGGTCTCAAACGTTTTGGTCACCATTTATGAGAATAAATGAAAAACAATTATGAAATACTATATGACAGTAAAACAAGAATAACGTTTAAAAGGTGAGTGATTTGTAAAATATCCATAAAGAAAAAGAAAATCTGTTTACAGTTCAGTTTCATCTGGGTGTAGAGAGATGTATCCATAAATTCATTTTGCTCTCAAAATGCACCAGGTTGATGAATTTAACTTCAATATTTAAAAAAAGATCTTCCAGGGGGAGCATGCCCCCGGACCCCCCTAGAGGAGGTGAGGACCCATCTCTCTTGTCTCTCCACATGTACGAGAAATTCTAGATTACATTAACCATCCATTAATCCTAGCGCTGTTTCACACTTTTAAGAAAACATTGAGAAATTGGGAAGACGTTGCCATGAGAACGAAATAAAAATTAAGATTAATTTCCTTGACTTTATATTCAGCAAATTGACCTTTTGGGAAATATTTTTTTTCTTGTGTACATTGGACACAGACAGCAGGGTATTTTACCTAAATACAAAGAATGTACTGTACACTGTATGGTTTACACTCATTGGTGAAAGGTGCATAGGCCTAATCCTAATGAAAAGTGAGAGAAATTGCTCTATTTTTCTGAATTCAAAGAAATAATAACACATTGTAATTTCAGAATTCTAAAAAATAGGTATTTACAGACAACTGACTAGATTATACTTTTGTACTTTCTACTATTGGTGTGTGTACTTAACTTCTACTCCCTTTCAGATTAATAATAAATGATCAAAAAATAAACCATTATTATTTACAGATTAGGGCTTTATTAATCCTCAGAGGAAAATTCGCAAGCTAGTTTATATAAAGTAATTTCAATTAGCAACAATGTTATCAATTTGGCAAGTGCTGACGTCCTACAATAACATGTCAATAACCACATGTTTTGGTTTATATTTTAATGGTTTTCAACAATGGAATGCATATTTGCATATGCATATATCTGAATGCTGTACAAAACAAACATAATGAAAACAAAAAAAGTTAAAGGATCAGAGCCACTTCAGTCTAGAGCAATCATTCACAGTAGGTCAAGTTCTATCAAACAGTGCAACAGGCTGTCTGGTTCTCCTTATATTTACCTAACAAGGCAATTATGAAGTATTTACAAATGCATAGAGGTTGTATTCAAGCAATATATTTTATCACAAGAAGATGCATAGAGTATCCAGCATATAGCAGGTCAGTGTCACCTAAAGATATGTCATGCTTCCACACAGCGCAAATACAAGTCAATAAATAAGCTTGAACAACATTTAGAAAAGTAGGAAGCAAAGTAAGACTTCCCTTTAATATCATATAACAAAATAGTTTGAGTTTCCTTCCCAATGTGTACAATGAATTGTTGTTTTTGGAAGATACACAGATTGTAACACATGGAGACAGAATGAGATGTGACACCAAAAGTCTGTTGTTTCCTAGAGTTTTCGAACCCTCGGCTACAACAAAGCTTCTCTTTGAATTAGTTTATAGAAACAACAGTTATAAATGTGTTCAGTGTACAGAAGCGAGAACACTTATTGATTAATTTCCATAATTTCTTCCTGTTCATCTCAAATCACAAGTTACTGTACTTAAAGAGATGTTTTCTCCCGATAGCTTTTTTTCAGATTGGACGAATCTGCCGCTCACTTTTGATCTATTGTTCTATCTATTGATCTATCCATTAACAATTTAGTGTCAAATATCGACATCACAATTTGTCAGATGCCAAGGTAACATCTTCTCATATCTACTTTTGAGAGGTGAACACCAGATAATGTCATTTTGGCTAGGTAAACTTGTGAAAAGTAAATTTGTATCCCTGTTTAATACACACTGAACTATATGACCTCATCAAAGTTGGATTTATTGCAGGACTTGTATATTAGATTGTATTAATTTTAGTTTGGTGTAACTAATAGAAACTCAAGTGTATTTATTGTGTTATCACTTTAAAACAAGCCCAAGATAACAAGAACATTTACTTGTGATCTTGACATAATGGATACAATAAAATTACTGCAACCTTGATTATTCTTGGCTTTTTGCGTGAACATTGGAAAATGTTGCAGGACCTTTACATTTATCTTGTCAAATGTTTGTGCTTAAATACACAGAGATAGCGCCATATGAATAAGATGACATTAAGACAGGCAAAACCGAGTGACAGTATGAATTTTGCTATAGAAAAAATAAAGAAGGACAAAATATGTGAGTGAGTGGCAGAGGGTAAAAATAAGAACAATTTAAAATGTCAAACGATATGAAGAAGAACACCCTGCCCAGGCCATTATAGTGCATCATAACTTGAGCAGCATAAAACCATGCACCAAGCCACAGGAGAAACAACAGTCACTAGTGTATATAGGAGTCTCTGTGAAATTGCCGTGCCTCTCTGTCTCTATCTCTACCACCATCCCTATCTCTGTCTCTGTCTCTCTCCCTGTCCTTGTGTCTTTCTCTGTCTCTATCTCTATCTCTGTCTCTATCTCTGTCCATGTCTCTGTCTTTGCCGTGGTGGTTGTGATGATTGTGTGCAGGATAGTGATCTGTGTGTTGTGTCCGGTGGGAAATATCCTGGTGACGCCTGTGCTGACGGTTGCGTTCATTGTGCTCCTGCTCATAGTCTTCTCTGACACGTGGCTCGCTGTTTCCACGGTGTGGTTGTTGTGAGTGGTGATGGTGGTTGCTGTTGTGATGGTGGTGGTTATGGCCTCTGTGATTATAGCGCGTTGCCTCCTTGTCCTCCTCCACCACATCCTCCGCTTCCTCCTCCCTCTCCACGGGCAGGTGCCTTCGGGGAGGCCTCTGGCTGTACTCCCTGCTTGCCCGTACTTCAGTCCCACTGGATGTTTGGTTGTGCTGGCCGTGGCTGTGATGCTCTATCCGGCGGTGGTGGTGGTTGTGATGGCGGTGGGTGTGCTGGGGTCTCTTTGGTTCATTCCTCAGAAGCCGCTCTTCCTCCTCTCTTTGGCCTTCCTCAGCTTTCTGCTCCTGGGCTGGGGCTGAGGGTTGCTCCTGGTCTAGATGGTTCTCACGGGAACCTTTCCTCTTGGCGGCAGCTGCCTTCTTGTTTTTGTGCCCATCCTGCAACAAGAAAATGCAATGATATGTCACATACGTGCATATAGCACTTATGAAGTAATCTAGATATACTCAAAAAAATACTCGCCAAACACAATGCCTGTGTTTAAAATCACATTCTAACGTGTTTCATACTACTGTACATACGTGTCTGTATGAGTATACAATTACAGTAATAGCCATTGCCAGTAAGAGCTACTGTTGAATTAGAATAGTTTATCATACATTTGAATCAACATTGCCTCTTCCACTTAAATATTTTCTGGTATTTTCCAGTATTCGTTTTTACTAAGTATAAATAAGGATGCGATTTCAAACACAGAAAATATGTCCAAACACAAACATCTGCAGTTTGGGAAGCAGCTGGCCCTAAAGCGCCTACTTTGACAATCACATAATAGACTGTATCACAGCAGAGCCAATTTGGATACTTTTGGATGATAATTCTGATTATGGGATTTTGCTCCACTTTGGTACTTACTCATGGGAACAGACACATTTGCTTCCTCAGGCTTCTCTGCATCTGTTCTACTAACCCAGTAGCAAAGCTGTTGTAATGTGACTAAAATTGTAACCATGGTTTCAGCATTTGATTATAATCTCAAGGTGTCTGGGGAAAATATCGTTGTGTAATGTTCATTCAAGCTGTAAGCAGAAAACAAACTATAATGCCTGAGAGTTTTTAAAGAGAAAAAATTAAAAGTGTTACTTTTACATCATAAATATCAAAAGAAATAGGGGAACATTATTCAATGTCATTTAATGGAGATGTTACTTTCAGCTTAGTGTGCAGAATTAGCAAATTGTATCTAGCGCACTCTGGTCAGATCTGTGGATTTAATAAGGTGGTGGATAGTTTTTCACAGGAGAGGGTGAACAGGGAACGCTAGCCTAAAGGGAAGCTAACACCAGAACTGTGTGTTCATCTTTATTGAACAAATACACATAATTTTAAGCTAACTTGTAAAGATGCTACTCATCTCCTTAACTACGGTAAAGACTCAGCTACAGCAGAATTTGAGGGTATCTCACTCACCGGAGGTAGACCTATATCATTTCTTCACCTTTCCAGTGGAAAAGTATGAGGAGAAATGAAATGAAAATGTTAGATGAAAACAAATGCAGATGCAGCACACTGTGGAGTCTAGATAAAGTAACATTCCTGCTGAGCTCATCATTTACTATGCAAACAGTTTCCTCACATTCAGCAGATTGTCTGCACGGATGGGATGAGTGGGATGAGAGGACAGTATGAAATCTTTGCAAAGGATTTTACACGTTGTAACTTCTTTGCGTAGTTGTTTGCTATATGTTTGTATGTGTGTGTTTCATGTACCGCGGGTACTGCTGAAGGACTAGTGGGCAGTGTGCTCTCGACCAGCTGGGACACCAGAGCGTTGGCCGGCTCCATCTCTGGAGGATGAGTGGCTCTCCAGTAAGACTCCAGATAATCAGCAACATGCTCACAGGCATCAGTCAGCTGGTTCTCATCCAAGATGACGTCAAACATTTCCTGCAGGAAAGAAAAAATTGGAACTGTAGGAAACACTACCCTGAAACACTTTTTATGTATAATTTATAATACCATCAATACCATCATAGCAGAAATCGGGCAAGGCTTTAAAAATAACACAGTCTGATTTCCACATACGTCTGTGATTAGGTCTTCCAATGACATTTTGATGATAAGATGAATTAAATAAGCTTATCTCTAGATTATGTAGTCTACAACATTAATTCAAAACATTGTTTTTTCATATGTTATCATTCTATTAGCTGTTGAATAATTTCCCATCATCATCATACATACTAAATTCCCATAAATTCCCACCAAGATGTAAAACCCCCTTAAATGTCAGAACAGTTGGTCGTCACTGTTCTAAAAGGTAGCCATGTAACCACCAAAATTGTATTTTCAGTTTAATCTCTGTTTTCATCTAATTTCTGGTCAGATGTTATCAATTTAACAACTTCAACTATAGAAACAAAGCCTAATGCAGCAATGCATAGTTCTGTGTAACAACTGAAAAGACTAACATCATTAAATTACTTGATAACAATCCATCTTTCACCCAGTCAATACTAAAAACTAGTATTACTTAACAGAATCCAAGACATTTAACACACTGGCCACTAGATGGCACTCACCGACGGGCACTGGGCGAGCTTGTCTGCTGCCACCATCTGAACATTGAGATGCTTCGTCTGTGACTTCCCTCTTGTCTTGATCAGTCTTGTCAACACCTGCAGTGAAGAGGAAGAGGAGAGAAATTAAGCCCAAAAGGAAAGAAAAACGCTTACGGTTGACATTTTACTGAAATGTGTTGGATGAGGAACAGTTGGTCTAAAAGAAAGGGCAGGTCTCTGGTGAAGCTTACCTTTGGTGAGGAGATCTTGACATAGATAAGGATCGGTGCTAGGGAAGTCTTGGCCACCTGGAGCGGGTGGTTGATTGTGTCTGCATCTAGAATCACCAGCTGCAGGCTGCGGGCGAGCTCAAAGATACGCTCCACCTCCCCCTGGATCTGAGCTGCAAAAGCAGAGAGAAAAGGCACGACTTTGACACCTGAGGTCCAGGAAATCCATCAATCGCACACATTTAATTTCAATTTTAACCTTTATCATAAACAGTGTACCTAAAATAATTGAATTACCAATTATTCTACAACATATAACAAAAAACTCAGGCTATGTTGAACATCTCAATTACAGAGTGGCTTAATTTACAGAAGTTCAGTGAAATTGAATAATCTGCCATCTCATACTTTAAAATGTGTTCATTTGTACAATTAAAGAAAGCTGTTAACGGTTTGATATTTATGTCTGCAATATTATACTTATGGATTATCTGTGTAAACTGCCCACTTATAATTAATTATTGTAATCTTATTATCTTACTTTGTGTCTCTTTACCATTCTTTAATATTTATTTCCTTTTCTGTTAGATCCATGCCCAGTGATTGCTCTGATTAAGCTCCTCTTTGCATTAGCTCATGAAAGTACTGTAGGCCTACAGAAGATATTTTCCTATCATTGAACCATATATTTAAATTGTTCTTATGCATCCACATTATACCATTGTGTGTAATCTTGAATGATAAAATAAATATTTACTGCAGAAGCACGTATGTGGAGATTTATTTTTGGTTCTCTATTTTATATTGTAAAGATGCAGTAATGAGGATATCTAAAATCTTAAATGTTGAAGGTTAAACCCAAAACAATTCATTATCAAGTTATATGCTAAGATTGAACATTTATTGTAAAAAAATAGTAGTTGACAAACAAGACCCACAAGTCTCTAGCAGCTAATCAAATCACAAAGTCTACCGCTGAGGCCAACATGAGGAGTCCTTTAAGTGCCCTGTGAACAGTGTGTGAACAAAGTGCTGATGAGGTAATGAAAGGAAGGTGGAGTATTCAAACAAACAGATGTGGACTACCAGTGCTTTCAGTCATACATACCGGCAGCATCTGGGATGAGAGAGCGATGAGAAAGAGAAAAGTAGAGAAAACCAAGTAAATCTTATCCTCCTTTCGGTTTGTAATCAAGGGAGACTGACCACTGCACAGAGTCAGTGGGGCCAAAACAGCAAATACTCATAAAAAGTTCAGGAGACAACTTGTTTTCCTAATCTGATGCTTAAAGGTCACCTATTATTGCACTTTTTGATGTCTTTTATACATAAATATTTGGGTTGACATGAAAATACAAGCCTCTCTTTTTTCCTGCTTACCCACATCTCTACAAACGGGGATACAACGGAGCTGATATAGATTTGCTGCGGACTTGACGTCATTACTGAAATGTGGGCTGGCTTTAAATTGAACTCTTGGCAACGTCCAGCCCACGTCCAAACCTATTTCCCATATACAGTGGGCTAGCTGAATCCCCTCCCGCAGCTGTGTGTCTGTGTATTCAGCAGGATGTCTACAGGACTTAGAGTAAAGTTGTTTATATATATATATATAATACATACAATGGCCCTGTTCTAGCGGTAAACATATGTTATGCTATGTGCTATATCAGCAACAATGCGCGACGTGTTTTGGAAGTAATATGGTCTGTGTTTACATTAGCAAGCATCGCTAACACTCCGGAGAGAATATGTGTAAAGAAGCCGAATATAAAAAGGTACTGTCCTTGTGGTAAACCCGTGTGAGAGAAAGCGTTTCAGCTCCATACTGTTTCAGAAATAATGCTTGATGTGGTTTGGAACATAATATGGAGTTTAATCACGGCAGCATTTAGCTGAGTTTCTGCCGGTTGTCAGCCTTCTCTTCACAGAGCTCACATATCATGAGGACGCTCCAGAGGGGCGTGGCCAGCAGCAGCTCGGTAAAAACCAGGTTTATTACAATCCCTTGTTTCCAGTCTGTTTTGCTAAGCTAACCAATCCTGCTGAGGACTGCACATTTATTTTTGCCATACAAACATGAGACACCCGCTTCAAATGATATCAGCCAAATAAAGGCTGTAATCAGTGGTTTCATTGTCCTAGATATGGGTGCTCCATAATCATCTATCCAAATCAGGGGTCTCAAACTCAAGGCCTGGGGGCCAAATCCGGCCCGCGACTTCATTTTATGTGGCCCTGCAAGAGCTTGCAAAGAATATAATACGTTTATTATACGGTTACATGCCACTTTACAGAAGCAGGTTGCCCATAAACTACATGTCCCACAATGCATCTAGTTTTGTGACATGCGCCCTGAAGAGACTTGCAATTATTTACCCTGGACTTCTGCTTTCAGACGTAGTTAATTACTAAGTTATTATCCTATCCGATAATAATCCAATTCAGAGGCAATAATGTAATATAATACATTATTTTATATATATATATTATATTTATATAGTTACAACCGGCCCTTTGAGTGCAACCTTTATGCGAATGTGGCCCGCGATGAAATTGAGTTTGACACCCCTGATCCAAATGGTTGCTCACAGATAGGAAGAAAAGAACACAGTGACTCCTAGCGGGAATTGTTATTATGACCGGCCAAAAGGAGGGTTTTTGGTGAAATATGTAAAGATCGATTAATTCCATATAGGGTAGGGAGGATGCATAGATGGATGGATGAGTTAAAGAAACAGAGGACTTTTCCCCACTCCAAAATGTAAGTTATTTTAACTTAATGGCCCGATAACATTTGAAACGGGTGCATGCGCATGGTTTCAATCTGCACATTCAGGCTTAAGGCTCGGCAGGAAAGCAAATGAGCATCTTTGCCGTGTTACATAATCCCGTTGAATAAAGGATCATCTATGTACCGTATATTAAATAATGATTGTGAACAGAAATTGCAATCTTAAAATGTGATAAAGAAAAGAGTGAAAGATGTGTACCTAAATTAGAGCGGGTGTTTGACCGGTCCATTAAGGCCTTTTTTCCCGGGTTGTTGAGGATGGACCTTTTAGCCAGAGAGATGTCTGCGGTGACTCGTGTAATAGTAATTCTGGAGACAGAGAAACAGGGATTTTTACACAGTTGTGATTTTCATCCTGTTTTATATCAGCATGGAAGGTGTGACACTGAAGAATTAAATAACTTACCTGCCTTCAAATCGATGCTTTAAAAAGTCAAATAGTGCTTTTTGCATCATATCTGTAACCTGGAATTACACAGGACACAAGGATTTCAAGTAACATTTCTCAAGTACAATACAAGTGTCAATATTTGTATGACGAACAATAAGGTGTGTCAGCTCAACAACATTTTGTACTCTTCACATTTCAAAGGTATCCTATTAAGTGCTAAGATGACAGTGTATGAGCCGGACTCACCTCTAAGCCCTTCAGTGACGGCCCCATTAAAACCACAGGACGCATTGTAGGCACTACATCATACATAGCAATCTGCTCCCCCTGTGAGCACAAAGAAACACACACACTGGTCAATTTTGAGAATCTTGGGCAATTTTACATACACTAATGAAAGAGTGTATGTTTTTTGACTACAGTTTGTCAATTTGTGTAGGCAGACTCTTAAATTCATCAACAATTTGCTTCGGGTACTACCTATTTGCAGATTTAAATATGACTTTTCTACTTTTTCATGTTGGTTTGTTTAACCAGTTTTCCCAAATGTAGGTAACTGTGCGTTAACTTTCTTTAAAGGCTGTCCTCTGAAAAACATGTTTTTCTCTTATACTCTGAGCCATACAATCTCGTTCATGTACAGTACAGTACATAGCCCATTTACACAGCTTTTAATTCATGGCAAACATTTATTTAATTTTAACACAGTTAAGAGAGTATTTTTTTGATTTTCCAAGTGATACAAGTATATATAAATCCCCGTGTGAAAAGCTTTAATTTATTGACACAAGAACAAACATTTCCACATTTGCATATATAAACATATTACTTCTTGTAATAAAAAAACCCAACGTGTTAATGTTAGTAAAAACTGGAGAACTGTTAATCAGCCGTTATTCAGAAGGTGGGATGCTGCTGTTGCAAACATAGGATCAATATTTTTCCCCCCCCAATTGTTTCATAACACTCTTTATAAATGAAAAGCTGTTCATATTCAGATGTGAATGTTCTTCTGCGTGTTTGATGTCAGCAGAATCACTTACCGGTTTCTTTTTCACCTGCTGATTGGCTGTTGATGTAAAGCATAAGAGAGTTATTTAATATTAATTCACCTATCATCAAAAATAAACAATTATTAATAGTTTTCATTTTATTTCACAAAAGCACTGACCTTGTGATGGAGGTGTATATTTTTTTGAGTTCAAATCTTGAGCAACTTGAGACGCTGCTTTGCTGGAATAAGAAAAGTTTTGAATAAGCTCAGATGTCTCTCACTAAAGACAGAGAAAAACAAGGCCTTCTTATTTAGAGTCAAAACCTTTATGTTTATTTCTTGGTAAAGAAAGAGCAGTCTTTATCTTGGCAATAAAGAAATGTGTGCATACGCGATGAAATTATTTGAGGGTGAATCCCTTGAAGTGATACAGCACGCATAGTTGCTACCGAAGCAAAATATCCACGATCCTCTAAATGAGTTTCACCCTAACTGGGTCAAGTCAACATCTTTCAGCTGGTAGTGAGTCTGATCAGAGTGAAAACAGCCTACTGTTTTAACGAAGTGAAAACACCTTGATGTCGTTTTAGTCCCTAATGCTCATTTTCAGCTTCATATTTTTATTTTGTACCTCTACTGGGACATGTTTACGTGCTTTAATGTTCAAAAAGTGTTAATTTTCCTCATACTGTCTGTGCTGCAGCACCTCTTTTCACCCTCTGTCTGAAACCAGAGCCCAGTCTGCTCTGATTGGTTAGTTGCACTTATTGCTGAATAACTATAATAACAAAGATCATCAACAGAAGTTTTAACCCTTGTATGGTGTGTTGATATTTGTGTTACTCAGCCAGTGTTCGTGGACCCGCTGCCTTTTTGGGCTTCAATTCAACACAATCAAACTATTTTATGTGAAAAATACTCAACAGATGTTCACTTCATCCCAATTAGAAGCAATATACTATAAACAGCATATATGGTTAATATTTTCCCTTTTACATTTGTTAGATCACATTAATGAATTAAAGTGCTACTTGTTTTTTTGCCCGCTGACTGGCTGGTCCTGTGGCTCGTCTTTTTTTTGTAACTAGCTGATGCTCGATCTCATTATCTTCTTCAAAGTCACTGTCAGACTCAGAATTCTCAGAAATGGGATCCTCACATTCTGAAACATCTTCCTCTTCCTCCACATCATCATCAAATGGTTCTCTCTCTTCCAAAATCATTTGCAAGGCCCTCTGAGCAGAGAATCTTTTGGCCATCTTGATCAGTTGTGATAAGGACCCAAACTGGCGAAGCTTTATTTCTTGTGTCCCGCCCCAAATTTGCAGCTTGGATAGAATGTAGAAAAAAATAAAGATTGGTTCCCGCAAGACATAATGCGGGAATGTGAGAGCAGACAGGTGTCAGTGCTTGAATTTATCAACAATGTTGCAACCTTGTGCGGGAATGGCAGGGGTAGTAACACAAAAGTCTCACACATACACACACTTTGGTAGTAAGAAGCTTAGGGTCAGATGTGTATATGTGTGAGAGCGCATGCACATGAACACGTGTGCTGTGTAGGGGAGTGAGAAGACTGACAGGTTATTTATGGCTTGTAGCGATAATGCCTTGTCAGTGGATTAAGCTGCAAGATAAAAGATGTTTAAGATATCTTTGTTACATTCAAATGCATTTAATCACAAGCTGCAGTCATTGAAAATGTGTTCTGATATAAAGTATGTTCTTCACAGAAAATGAGCCAAGGCCATTGAGTGTGAGTTTGAAAAAATAATTTATCCTATCATTTTTCTTTAGCTAAATAATGAAATCGAGTCCCACAGACCCGAACACCATACAAGGGAATGTCTTGTGATCCTCTGTGTATCTCTTGTGTGCTGGGCCAATAAAGATTATAATAAGGATTACAAGATAAATCAGCACACGGCAGCATGGGCTTGTGTGCTGGTTTTTCTTGTATTGAAACAAGTATAACATACTTGGCTAAGGCCTTTGCAGCTTTTCTCGCTTGGACTTCTCTTCTGATGAGGATGGTCTCCAGGTTGACTGGACTGGGGATGAAGCCCACCACACCATCCTCCTTCACCGGCCGGCCGATCCACCACTCGTTGTTAAACTTCTGATCATTAAAAAGACAAACAATAATGAGAATTTAAAGCCTGGCTTTTGTTTATTTGTCCTTTGTTTATGTTAAGAAATGCATTCAACATTGTAGTTTTTGCATTCTTTGTCTCCATTACCTCCCATCTTTATGTGAACAGATCATGCTGTGTATGTGTCTCAAACCTCTTTGACATGGAGGAATTCTCTGGCCTCGAAGGTGACGGCATGGCCCGGTACGGGAGCGTTGTCGTCGTCTGCTGGCGTGTAAGAGAAGTTGCAACGTACTGCGAATGCCACAGGCTTGTACTGCGAACACAAGACAGGAGATCATACAGAAATGTTATTACTAACGGATGTCACAGTTATCTTTATTGCCTAAGTTTTACTGACAAACACATTTTTGCGCAAACAATTATTAATATTTCACTAAATTGCAGGTGAACACACATTATAATGAATCCACAGATTGCAAACCATATTTCTCACGTTTATAATAAAGTTGTGTCGGGGGAACGTTGATTAAAAAACACAAAGAAAAACTTGTATCTGTTCAAATACAATTTTTAAGCATATGCAGGATTGTAACCAAGAGACTAAACGTTCATTTTATACATCATGATACCGAGATAATTGCACTTTAAGGATAACTATGGTGTGCACGCCTGGGAGCATGGCTGTGAATTCTGCTTTATGGATATTAGGCTAATTTCTTTATTATTTTAATCATATATAAAATAATTGTATTTTTGAAAGGACCCTTGAAATATTTGAATATTTGCAATTGTTTTTAACTGTCATTAAACAGATTTATCTTGACAATACTATTTCTTAAAACTTTAACTTTTTCCTGTCCTTTTTATGCATGTTGGCTCTGTTCTGTTCAAGTCTCCAAGTCGGTCATGACAAGTGTGACACATCACATTTTACAAGTGATTCATGTTTGTTTCCTACTATGACAAATTAAGATGTGCTTCACAGCAGCTACCGTACCCGTCCGTCTGATTGAACGCCCGTTGGTGGTGTAATCCTATCAGAGCCAAATGTCAGTGGCACGCAGGTTCGGCTGCTAATTACTCCACTTTGGAGAGACATGGCTGTGGGAGGGGGGGGAGGGGGGTTCAGTAGGTGACGGGCTGCTTCAATTACAGAGCACCAGCTGGAGTGCATTTAATGTGTGGGGAGGATTTAATTCAATATTCAATGGGACGTGTATTAGCAGGTGAAGAGTTTGATATAGGATCTGATATTTTAATTTATTTCGGGAATTACCTTAATTTTCATAACCTCCACAGAAAAGAAAGTGGAAAATAACCCATTGGTGAATCTAAACAACAGCTGTAGCCAGTGCACGGAACTATAAACATTTTCTTATGCCAGCAAGCAACATTTTATTTTCATTTTACAGGTTGCAATGGGTCAACTTGACTTTGAGTAATGAATCAAAAATAAATGTTTGAAACATCACTATTACTGCCACTACTGTTCCGGCTCCTAACCTGCAGGCCATGCCCCCCTAAGGGGTTTTCAAAATAAATAAAGTATTTTCAAGATGAATAATGCGATGTGGAAGAAGAAGGAAAATATTTCTGCTGCACAGATTAATAGTTCTCAAATCCTTGCATCACACTTAACCGTACCAAATTAAGGAATCCTAAATATTATCATAATGTTACATAAAAAGACAACTTTAAAAACTTGAATTTTATGAGAGAAAATATGTGAGATAATCTAAATACATCTGTGCTAGAACACAGAGCAGTGACATTAGATGTAGTGCTTACCCTCACCTGCCTTGCACACAGGATTACAGATTATTGTCCTCGTTTATCATCATAGTTGCGAAATAAAAAAGCATTTATCACATTGTCATTTTCATGTAACTGTATTAGAGTCTGGAAATAAATGATGTTGCTAAAATGCTAGAGAGCATTCGGCTCAAAAGTGTTCCTTTAAACTGAATCAGCAATAATCCATATACCTTATTATCATTCCCCCCCAGGCATCCAGTAAATAAAGGATGAGGATGAACACTGCAATGACTCATTTTCATAGAATAATATTGTTCCGCTAATCTTATGTCCTGAAGAATGTGTTTCCTGTCTCTGATTTAACAATGTCCTTAAAAGCTGCCGCTCTAAATAGCAAGTCTTTGAGTATGGTGGGTTCCCATGATGCAACTGAGAGGAAGTACCTGGGCCTTTTCCAACTGCGCCTGGGCGTTTCTTTCCTCGTGGAGGTCCGAGTCCTGACGCTCTCCCTGCAGCAGAGAGAGAGAGGAATGACAATTAGTGAAATTAAATCTGTGCATTGATTTGATCAGTGTGTGTTATTTGGAAAAATAAAGACAAATCAACAAAACACTTTGAATCCAATAAGCACATCTTTCTCAACGTGTGGCATGTTTCTGCATGCAGCCATTTGGTACTGCAAATCCATAAAGCTTAGGGACTTGATTCAGGACAATGTGTTGATATTGATGCAGCAGAGACTAGGATGTCTTTATTTTATTCACTGCAGTAGTATCAGTCACGCTCCAAAAACACTGGAGCCTACACCTCCCAGAATGCACCTGAAAAGCATTTCTAGACCCTCCCTTACTGGCATGTCTTTCAGACCGCACTTCAAGCAGGAGAAATGCAAGCTTTTTTTGCTTTTTAATTCAAAATCTCCAATCCAGAGCCAATTGTGTCCAAATGGATCCGTTGAGTTACATTTTCTCAGACTTGACAAAGCTCCGCCAAAGCGGCACAGAAAACATTATTCAACTGTTAAAACAGTCTATACTCCCCTCTGTCTGAAACCACAGAAATTGCCCTAAATGCACGTAAGTGGGCGTCGCAGCTTAATACATTATACATATATTAAGGTATTTTAAAGTTTTATATAAAAAAAAATCACATTTAGGTTTTGGTTTATTATTTACATTATGTTTTTTTGCAAAAATAGTCTTTGAAGCGTGAAAAAACAATTTTTCTTTTTAATAGTTTTAATGACTTGACATTTTGCCTTATGACATTATAATTGTTCCTCTGGCTTATTAATTGATAGAGCACCATGCTGTTTCAGGCATCGGTATTATCTGTCCATTGCGTTTTGTATCGTGTCTCATTATCCTCAATGTGGAGCTGGTCGGCACTCGGCACAGTAGGTTTTCCACAGTTGTCTTCTGGATTGTTTCCACATTTTGTTCCTGTGACCTCTGAATGTACGGCTGTAGGACGCAAACACTGATTAAATGCTTCCCTGTTAAGCTTTAACATCTAAAAGAGTTACCTTGTCATTTACGGTCCCTTCTCCAGAATTGTCCTGCCTTTAATTGTGAGGAAGTGCTGCAGCGGATCCCTCCTGGGGCGCTCAGGTTTATGTGCCATGTGTCCCAGCGATTAAATTGTCCCCTCAAAGACATGGTAATTAACGCCCTCTGTGTCATAGCCAGGAGGCGGCACAGCCCTCTGCGTCAATCTGGCACTCAAGACACACACTTGCATCCCAAAGTCAGGAATGCTCTCTCTGGTGACCGACCGTCGGCTCCGTCTGCTGCATTTTAACATCACAACAAGTCCTTAGAGAGGCCCAGCGAGTCAAACTCAATATTTTTCTAATCTTAAATAGTTTTCTACTTCCTAAAACGTTGTTAAATTGCCACAATACTTTAAAAATACTTATGTATGTACCATTGGCAATGTCATATTCACACTTGCAAATGACTTTAATAAGTACAAAATCCTCCTGATGACATACAAAGCACTCCATAACCTGGCCCTATCCTAAATTACTGACCTCCTCCAGACACACTTCCACCCGCTCCCTCCGCTCTGCTGCTCCCAACCTCGTTAATTTGTATTGACTAAAATATCTTGCTTTAATTTGCCTTTTGTACTTCGGTTTCACTCATTTGTTGTCAGAAATAAGCTTTCTTTATTTAACCTTTTAGTTTTTGCTTTGGTAGTTATAGTCCGCTTTTTGGGCGGTTGTAAACTAAACATTTATGATACCTTTTTTTCTTTATACGTCAGATCCTCTCCCCTTTAGTTTGTTTGGAGCCAAGTGCAGACTCAAGGCAAGTTAGGCGTTTGGATCTCTACAACTGAATTTAGGGAGGTGTTGATTCAGGATGTCACTATGCAGTGTATGCCGTTAATATGTTCATATGCATATTTGCTGGAGTGCTGAAAGTAAACGCTTTAGTTGTGTATAATTAAGGTTCACAGAGCAGAACAGCAGTACAGTTATCAGAGAACAACAGATACAGTTAGTGAAGCCTGAGAGAGCAGACTGCACACTCCTGCAGCTTAGTCTCTTCAACTGTGTCTCCTCAATATACAAATAATTAGCATTAGCAATTACATAATGTACGTGGCATACACAAACAGAAATGTAAAAAACATTTGCTGTTAAGAGTCACGTTGTGTAACTTCTACAACTTCTCACATTTCTTTCGAGCTACAGCAGGAAGCAAAAACTGTTTGCAGCTTCCAGGAGTCTCAGGGATGATACCTGACTCATAAGAGACCTAAAACAACAACTAGCTAAAACTGGTGCACACAGACAGTATCTTAGGTTGCCTTCATCGTTAAGAAATATATAGTTAGACACTACCAATTTACAGAAAATGCAAAACAATTGTCCTGAGCATTAGTATACTTGCTTTGTTTACTGTTATACTGTGGAGTAACTCAATAATCATTGATTGGCTAGTCAACTAGTCATTTCTTTAACAACAAGGTTTCTTTTTATACTTATGATTTGTACAAAAAGTTTATAAATATTATTGTTGTTATTTCTGTATTTTGAAAACAGCTGTTGGGGTAGAAGATGTACAATTCCACAATTCCTTGGTGGAGAATACTGACGTAAATTATTCCAGCATTTTCTACCTCTAAAATGCATAAATTGTTGTCTTTCTATTTATTCAGTTTGTTTACAGATAACATTTGTCTTTGATATAGCATGCTAATTGTTGAGCCTTTGTTTTTCCGTTTATTTTTTACCTTGGAAATAGTCAGTCTTGCCTCAAGTCCTTTTGCTACTAACTTTGTCACAACTGCAGTAAAGGTGGTATAAACCTTATCATCAAACCCTTAGGAAGACAGCAAATCATTGTTGAAATATAAGCAAATGTTGGCCTAAACCTGAAGACTTGCCCTAGACCGAAAACAATCCCCCCTCTCCCTCAGTATGCTTCACTTTCTGAACCGACACAAAGGTTTCCAGTGGATGTTATTAAGACAGCAGCTATGTGTTCTCCAAAACCTCTCTGGCTAATGTTCAGAACATGAATATATTTAGGGAAGAATAAATATAGAGGAGAATTTCCCTATTTCGTGTTGATTAAAGAGAGTATCTGGTATGAATGATGGTCCAGACTGTGTTCACTGTTCAAGCCCAACCTGAGAATAGTTTCCCCCCGGCTCTCATTTACTCCCCCACCCTCTTCCAAGTGAGTGCACACTTCACTGCCTGACACTGGTGACTTTGATAGATGTGTGACAGAATACACCACATGTCCTTGTTATGGCCCAATAGTTATGATGGACCTGTCCTCAAGCTCAAAAGACGTAGCTTAAATAGACTATATAATAAAGAAGTGGGAAGACAGAGAGAGAGCTCGGGGAGGAGAGACTACAGTACCAGTAAAGAAGGGAGTGAGGGTACATGAGTAAACTTAGCTAGAATTATCATCTGGGGAACAGGAATATCTGTACAGGATTTCCTGGCAATCCATCATCTAAATAGTCATTGTCATCCCTCGAGCCGCAAGCTAATGTGTGCAGAGGATTTAATGTCAAAACGTTATGGAGTTGAACAAAAATAAAGAGACCTGGTTTTAAAATTCACCTCAATTGCTCATGATATCAAAACACAAGCAAGGACAAAGGAGCTCTTGTGAACGAAACCAGCAGATATGCATGATCATTATCACATCCAGTACTTGACAATTAAAAGCACCTATGGCTGAAATTCAGGATTCAGTAGAGAAAATGTGCTGACAGAGAATGTCAAAAACGATGAGGGAATAAGAGAGGAGGAGGGAATAAATCTCCCGGGGCTGAATTATGCCCATGCATGGCTTTCTGTTTACACATGGCATGGTGAAGACATCTGCTCGCACAGCACCGCCTCTCCTGCAGGCCAATGTCACGCAGCCAACAGAACAAAACGCCCCCGCGGAATTATTAAACAATGTTCAGCTAGCGCAGGTGAAATATCTACTTAAGAGATGCAAACATGAGGGAGTAATATGAATTACTGTATCAACTGACTTTTTGGCGTTCTGACTTTGAATTACTCAAGGTAAAAGTCACAGATTTAACTGTTTTCAAATAATTCAGATATTTATTCATTATCCCTTAAATGTGATCGTTAAGATGGTTCAGCTATCCAGACACCACAGGATTTAAAAGTGACTGAAGATTGTATTTTACAACAGAACAAGTTTTAAAAAGCAAAGTTAATTGGGAATTTTAAAACAAATACATTTTCAAATCATAGTTTTTAGGACAGTCCCATCTTTTAAGCCTTATCTTGTATCTTTGTTCCTCAAATGCGGGATTTTAATGCTTCTCTATTTTATATAAAAGTTGTTTTTTAGTTTTAGGTGGAGGGTTGGAAACAAACAGACACTTTGAATACATCCCTAGTTTGCATTGTTATTTTGTACAACTTTCCTACAGTTTATAGACAAAATCAATCAGAAAATGTCATATCATTTGTGCTGAAAATATTCATTGTTTGCAACCCAAATCTTATAATTCAGAGGGCACATTTTGTGATAGTGAAATAAAGGGTTCGGCTATGAAGCACAGAGCAGTTCCTTTGGAAGAAACTCCCTTTTCATAAAGAAAAAACTGAGCTACAGCACTGTTTTACTGTGAATTTCCTATCTTTTGTAACGCTGTCTTCAAAAATGTTAAAAATGTATCTTCTCATGTTCAGTCTTTTATTCAAACTCTCTACCCCACCTCTTTAATCCTCCCTCCATCTCTTCCTGAGTTCTCTAGAAGTCATCCCAGTCCATTAATGTGACTACGGAGCTCAGAGTGTGTGAAGGAAGGTGGAGGACAAGGATGATGGGAGGATGGCTGGACAAGTGAAGCTACGTTCTCTGGTGTGCTACCTGAAGGTGACTCCTTTCCCGCTCAAAAGCGTTTACACAGCTCTTTCTGCCCGCACCAGGGCATTGCATTAGCAAAGGAGCGTCTGATTGGGGAGATGGAGTCCATCCCTGAAGTGAAATAATCAGAGACATGGAGGCGCCGGCAACCAGCTGGCCGGCCTGGAGCTCTGCGTTTCTCCAGAGGACAAACTGAACTCTGGACGGGGTGCAGGAGCCAAAATACTTATTTTGCCGTTACCTATTATTTCTGTTAATAGAATTTGACACTTCAGGCAATTATCACATGGTGTGGTGTAAGGTATTTCGTGCACCTGTTGTGTGCTGGGCTTGTATGGATGACAAAGAGGGAGATTTTTTTTATTCTGACCGTATAGTCCTGCTAAGGGGATTATTTGTGTTTTCTGTCTTTATGAAACCTCATGAAACAACACTAACTTCAGTACGAACTCTTCTTGAAACACATTAAAGTGATGAGCCGAGTTTAGCCTCTGAGTGACTTTACTCATTGGGAGTTTAGTCACCACACGAGGTCTTAGATAAATGCAGAGATGCAGATTATGTTTGCATTAAAAATATATATTAAAGCAACTAATTATTGGCAGATTCGCGTCTTTCCTGTTTGATTTGTTAACCAGTCTAGCCCTGAGCCTGTTTTTCAGGTCTCAGGCTCGAAAATGACATTCCCAGAACAAATGACCATATCTTCCCTTCTAAAAGGGTTAAATTAATCATCTTTTTTCTCAAAGTAATGATAAACCTGTGAGTCGGATGTAGAAAAGTCAGAATAAATATAGCTGTTTTTGATTTTAAAGAAAATTCAGATTGAACATAGTAAAAAAACTGTAAATTATAGTGTCCGTCCAAAAAAATGTTTTAATTACAGTGAAAACTACCCTTGGATGATGGTAAGGTAGACTAAAAGCTTTAGGAATCCAAAGTACAACATATAATAAGTACCCTGTATCAAGATTGATGCAAAACAAGTGACATTTGACCTTTTTAGAGAGGTTTAGCAAAAAAAAATGGAAATGGGAGGTTTTTAGGGTTTTACCGTTTCTCTGGAACCCATTGGTCGATTTTGGTGATTGACATCTCTTTCTGACCGTTAGAGCCAATAGAATCCAAGGGGAATCTCCCCGCACACACACATGGTAAAACAAAAAGGTGGGGGCTTCGCGCACGCAGTTTTGCTCCAGAGTGAAGCTGTCTCTACGTCTGACATCTCAAAACCGAAAAGCAGATTTATTGCTCATGGATTATCAGAAATCATTCAAAGTGACACAGACACATTGGATTAACCTATGGATTAACTTCAGCATCGTTTTTATCGTTTTAATGCCATTGAAGAGCACTTTTGACCAGACTACCACACAGGTTAGCCATTTTGCCGTTTCTAGCTACCTAGCTCCATATGTTTTGATGTGTGTTCTTGTTATTATCTCCGAGAGTTCGTATAATTGAGTGATAATGAAGGATACCCCTCGATTCTGTGTCCCCTCACGATGTGAAACGATGGGTTGAGATGTGCAGCAAAGATAAATAATAAGGTTTTGTGAGTGGATTTCGGTGCAGTCATCTGTTAGCATTTTTCGCTCGTTGCTAATTCAGAGGCTCAGCGTTACAGTAGCACTGTGTTTTTTTTTTTTATTTAAAAAAAAAAAGATCAGTTAGATGAGTTTCTTTCCGTTACATGGATATAAAACATTCATAGTTTATTAAATGAACATGCCCTCAGAAACTGTTTCCTGCAAGATGTTACAGGAGGCCCCCAGTACCGGGGTCTCTCGGGCTTTAAGCAGCTGAGAAAATGTTTCTTTTTTTTTGGAGAAAAACAAAAAAACACAGATTTAGTATTAAACTTTGCCACTTGAGAATCCGAACAAAAAAAAACACTATTAGAAAATGTGCAGTGAGTTTATATCCTGGAATTATTCTCTTGTAGAACCAAAATAAATATATATACTGTATAAGACTCAGCTTTATGTGCCTTGTAAAAGATAGGTTTTTTAGACTGGAAGTGTGTTCAAACAGCATGTTTCTGTTCTACTATAGGGTTTAATGATGAACATGAAAACATCAGGTTGAATTAAGAAACTGGGGTTAGGTTAGATGTTTATGATACTTTAACCTTAAAGAATACAATTGCAACCTAAGCATAAATGCCTCCCACTGATAAAAAAAACTTGTCCCGTTGTTACTTGTAGTAATTGTCCTAACCTCCGTATGGTTTAGTGAAGTCTAAGACATCTTCATGTACTGATATAAAACGCTTACAGTAATTGAGCAGTACATTGAAATCATTGGGAGATCCATAGAGGAGTGACTGAAATGACAGTTAGATCTGCTGTAGATCCTCGCTGCTACTGTACTTCTCAGAGAGGAAGACCTCAAATATTGAACAGATAAAATGTCATTCAAGCTGGCTGCACGCCAAAACAAACTGTACTGTAAGCTTCAAAGAACCCATGGAAGCAGCAGGAGTGAGGAGAAACGTGCAAATGTAAGAGCGGTTGATATCTACATGAAGGCTGGGATGCAGTGTGTGTGTGTGTGATTTGTTGTTAGTTGATGTGTCTGAATAAGTCCATGAGGTGTGGGTCGTGTAAAAGACCAGACAGGAACATTTTCATTCATTCATATCTGATTTTCTTATCCTATCTCACATTTCTACTCATGTATAGCATTTACTACTTCAGAGATAATCTGCACATCAGAACATTTCTGCACCAAAGACTAAATTGGAAAAATCATTACAGAGAAAAAGACAATGTGTATTTGGGCTTCTCTCTCTCTCTCTCTCTCTCTCTCTCTCTCTCTCTCTCTCTCTCTCTCTCTCTGTCTCTCTCTCTCTCTCTCTCTCTCTCTCTCTCATTGTCTCTGAGTAAGGAGATTAAGATAGCA
>NW_011334725.1:22433-26660 GCF_000735185.1 Notothenia coriiceps
TCTATTATATTTACGACAGATAACACAAAGATAGACTACCTGACAGTCCGTGCGCACCGTGTTCGGAGGTTCTAGTCAACCGACAGAGACTCCTCGCTACGTTAAACAGAGAGAACGAATTTAGGACCTAACTGGCGCACGATAGAATATTCTGGCTTGCTTGACTCCTGTAATAGATATATTTTATCTAAAGTTCACAGAGGGCAAGTGTCTGTGCTCGTCTGCATTGCACAGCATTATGATGCAACATGATTACTGTTGGAATAAGGAGGGGTGTGCGTGTGAGCGGGATTATAGAAAAAACATTTTGCCAACCATTTATGTTATGATCATTTCTATTGCACAGAGGACATTTTCAGACCACAGCTCTCACTGAATATTTCACTATTCTGCAAGAAAATATTTGTGTCAGGTTAAACTAAACAAAGAATATGTATATACAAAAGAAAATAATACTGTTGTAAACTTGGAAACAGTCCTAATCCCGAAGGAAACAGGTAACCTAGTATTCCTCGCCTTATAGCTCCACTTCCTGCCTGGAAGGAGAGCAGGTATCTAAATGTAATGCCCCTGTCACAGCGACTAAGAGGCTTTTCCTATTTTAGGTAACAAGCAGTGGGGCAGCACTAACCAGCACGCTGTAATGCAGAGACAGTTAACACAAGCTCCAAATTGTGTCCTTGCATCAAAGTCGCACAACTATGGATCTGTTTTCATATGTACCCAGAGATCTCTAAAGAAACAGAATTGTGCCTTACATTACTTATTTTCTCTGATAGAGAACCAACAAGTTGCACAGGTGGAAACAAACGTAATAATAAAAAGAAAGAAAAAACATCAATGTGTTGCTTATTGCCTATTTAAAAGCTCTACAAGTGGCCTGAGAGAAATAACAATAAGGAAGAGAACATGTTAACATTGTATATGAAATAAAACCATTTCAGCAAGTAACTTCTGCATGGACACCTAAGAAAATGATCACTTTTAAATGTTTAGGTCCACAGGGTCCAAATTAAGCGAGAAATGTCAACTTGGAAGTGAGAATGTGTTTTTGATCCTGCAGCAGAGAGAATATGTCTTCCCCCAGATGGTAAGAGGAGTATTTAAGGAGTCTGGAAACACCTTGAGAACAGCAGCTGTTACTTTGGGTTTTTCAAAGACTGACAGGTGAGTGCTTTGCTCTGTGACTTGAATGTAATGGGAATGCACAAAGGGATCTCCTCTAAAAGAGACCAGTTGTTTGGCCCTTATATTTGGATATCAACAGTAAGAGAAATCGTTTGTATAATGCAAATGATGAAAAGGATGTCAGATACTGAAATGCAACACTTAACTCATGAGAGAAATGTTCAGGTAAAACAGATATATCTCAGAAAATCATGAAGGAACTTGACTGCATGCACCTGCTGCTATACATTACAAAACTGCTATCACATGTGGAGTGGAAATGATTGGAAAATCACACAGCGAGAGTAAATAGCAGATCCAAGGGCCAAAAGTGGAAGAAAAGGGCAAGAAAGAGATTAATTCCATCTGATCTTCACAGGCCATTAGTTATGCAACTCTCTCTGCAGCCCGTGGTTTTCAACTAGACCAATTACATAATACAGGCATGTGGAGATGCATCTCTATCGGCGCATTGTGGCTGCTTTAGTCCGGGCAATGATTTGGAAAGGCGGCGGCCTCACACAGGGATTTAACGCCCAGTGCAACAGATGGTGCATTCCTACTCTTCCAGTTTGATTAGACACGCGCACACGCACGCACACACACACAGGCACACACAGGCACACACACAAGCAAGCACACACAGGCACATACACAAGCAAGCACACACAGGCACACACACACAGGCACACACACAAGCAAGCACACACAGGCACACACAGGCACACACACATGCACGCACACACAGGCACACACAGGCACACACACAAGCAAGCACACACAGGCACACACACTCAAATCATCCAGAATATTCCATTGTGTTTACCTTTTTCTTGGGTGGCATGGTGGCTAAAGGGGTCCACTGGTGTTATCCCACGGATGTACCGACCAGCTCAGATTATCGTTCAACCGGTTCCAGAAAAAGAGACATGGACAAGTAATCCATGAGACAGAGTTTACCTCTGAAACAGGTGGATGTGTCCGAGGACGCCGTTTAACTCAGCAAAAACAGCCTTCTTTGAGCGCCTTTTTGTGCGTAAAAGTGAAATATTCCTCAAGGAAACGCGACACCGAGACACGGATGAGTTGCGAGAAGCGTTTCACTTAAGTCTGTAGTATTGTGAGTTGAGTGTAGTTACCCTCTCCTGAGTCCTGTGGGTATTAAAGGCTTATTTCTCGGTGCGGCATCTGTTGTTCTTACACACACACACCGTTCAATCTGACCTCCAGCGGCCAACAAACCAAGAAGGTGCCCAACCCGTCCGCACTGTCCATGCGCGTAAAATAAAGCCAAGTGAGGGGTGTGTGATTTATGTTGCTGACCAGATTTGGCTCCCCCGCTGTGATGCCGTATTAGTGTGTGTCTGTGTGTGTGTTGTGTGTGTGTGTTTGTGTGTGTGTGCCTTTGTCTGAGAGAGGGTGTGTGTGTGTGTGTGTGTGTGTGTGTGTGTGTGTGTGTGTGTGTGTGTGTGTGTGTGTGTGTGCTGTTCAACATGCCTGCAGCTTGATGAATGCTTTCTGCTGCTGTTATCTGTCTCATTTGCAGCTAAGCGAAGACAGCCAGGGTTAGGAGTTTCTTCACCTTGACACAGCAACTAAAGCATTAGCACATCTACGACGCCTTAAGCCCTGTAGCAGCTCAGTGTCTTGTTACTTGGAGAAAAGGACAGTGATCTTAACAGCTTTTGTGTGGCACCAACAACATCCTCTGCCTTAAGATATAGGGAAGCGTGTGGCACAGTGGATAGAGCCTACATGTAGGTCTGGGGATCAGATGGTCACAGTTTCCAACCCTACTGCAGTCAGCATGTCGTTGTGTGTATCATATATATATATATATGAATTTAAATGCTAAATATTTATATCAGTTATTAAGGATAAAGGATAGACTGATTCTGGGATTTTTTTGTTTTGTTTTTGTTTGTTTGTTTCTTTATTTTCTTTTTCTGTCAGCGGGATTATAGGACAACTACTGGGCCAATTTGTATGAAAGCGTACAGTAGCATTTGCCAAAGAAGAACCCATAAAATGTTGGCTTGAATATCAGAGTGGATTTTATGTTTTACTTCTGGAAACAGCCTTGGTGGTGGTCTGCACTCTCCAAGTGCCCTACTAATCCAAAATGTTATTATTCTCCAGCTGTCAGACCCATGAAAAAGCTTTTGCATCAAATGAATAGGACTCTTACTTCCGAAACCGAGAAGGCTAAATTACGTCGTCCTATTCACATCACTATTGGAAAGCAGCCCTGGCTTTCATCTGGTGTGAACACGTAAAATATATCATATTTTAACTAATGCTGTCAAAATTATTGCGTTAACGGTGGTAATAAATTTTTTGAATTAATTGCGTTAAAATATTTTACGCATTTAACGCATGCGCAGAATGGCCCACCCCATACATCCCACCAGTGGCAACGCCAGGGTATGGCTGGGGTAGGCTACAGCCATATCAAGAAATGGCTTAGCCCCACCATGAAAAATGATGTTAAAGTAAGCAAAATAAAGGCCGCCAACTCGCGCGGAGTAAATTGCACAGACAGCAGTTAGTAAGATTGATTTCAGTAGCCACTTGTCTGGAAATACCGAAGACTAGAAACGGTTTTGAAAACTTTTGTCACGTAGTGATCGTCTTCTCAATAGAACATCTTTGATAATGTCTTCTGGCCAATCAGAATCAACATAACGGCGTGGTGTTGTTGCAGGAAGTCCTGACGGAGAATACTTTTGCTGTAGTACATCACTATATACATCGATATAACATTACGTGTTGATAGAAATCAACACGTAATGAAATAAGACCCCACGGTTTGATGATTGATAGGTGTGTGGGCTGTCTTTCATTTTGACACACAGAAAAATGTTATAATAAACATACATACCTATGTTAAATGGATATATATACGCCTTCTTTCATTTATCTTTCCATTCCCACAACAATATACTGTACATAAAGAAATGGCATATTTTGGACATAGTTAGAATGGTGATTAATCATCATTAATTAATGCCGGGGGCATAGTAATCAGCAGCGAACCGCTTCAACACGTGTATTTTGGTG
>NW_011334726.1:0-8557 GCF_000735185.1 Notothenia coriiceps
AGTGTTTAAAGACTGGCTTCTACCATCTCAAAAACATTGCCAGACTCCGGCCTTCACTCTGACTCTGTGGCAGAAACACTTGTACACGCCTTCATCACATCCCGTCTGGATTACTGCAATGGAGTCCTGTCCGGGGTTCCCAGCAAAAACCCGGACAGGCTCCGATACGTCCAGAACTCTGCCGCTAGGCTTCTCACCCGCACCAAGCCATGGCAACACATCACCCCCACCCTCATCCACCTCCACTGGCTGCCGGTCAAGTCCCGGATTCAGTACAAAACACTCCTCCTCACGTACAAGTCCCTCCATACCCTCGCCCCCCAGTACTTATCGGACCTCCTCCATCCCTACACCCCTTCTCGGAGTCTGCGGTCCTCAGACACGGGCCTGCTCACCATCCCCCGCTCTCGCCTCCGAACTGTTGGTGACAGGGCGTTCAGTGTTGCGGCCCCCTCCCTCTGGAATGCACTTCCTGCCGAGATCCGTAATGCTGCCTCCCTGGACATCTTCAAACCATCATGAAAAACACACCTGTTCACCCTGGCCTGCTTCGGGGCCGAGCCCTTTCTTGGTCCCCCGGCTTCCTTTATTTTTTGTTTGATTGTCTGTTTGTTTTGTTTGTCCACCATGTACAGCCACCTTGGGTCCCTTGAAAGGCGCCATATAAATATTATTTATTAGTATTAGTATTATTATCGGTGTTGTTGACAAATCAGTTCAGATTTAATCTGTAAAAGTTAGTTACATCGGTTTAAATCTTGCATTTACCAGATACTATGTGCTCTTTCATATCTTGGAGATTACTTATACTGCATTTAAAAAAAGCATAATGACCAAAATGAGCAGTTAGTTGACTTTCCGACTCAAACACAGGTATTTGATGACACTCTTGTTGATAAGAAGTGCAAGAAGTCCGTCGATATTTTATATGTGTGCAGCTTTATTTGCAACAGCTATGTTGTAGGTCTTCTTGGTAAGCTGGTTGTTTATTGTCTGCTTCCCAAAAACTGCCTCGCTGTTGCTATGCGACTGTTTGCAACTATTTTGAACAGTTTGAAGCGATCTTTTGCTGGAGCCCATGCTGAGTCTGAATTCTAAATACATGAATGCCACGCAGAGCTGTCGGGATTTTCACTTTCTGTTCGAAACAAAGGATAAAAGAAGTTTCTGGTGTGGGAGGAAACTCCGCTGTGAGGTTCTTGATCTGTCACTCAAACCCTTTCACGTTACATATTGACACCAATTACACTTCAAAATGCAATAAGGACACACTCGAATACGGGGCAGTTGAGGATAACAGAGCACACGTTCTGTCTCTTCTCGTAGGCATTCATGATGTTGCACACACAGAAAGTGATGGACGTTGTTGTGTAAAGAATGGTAACAGAGCTCTATAGAGAAGTTTAAAAAGCTGCTAAGCAGAGCAGAGCCGTGAATTCCCCGTCAGAAAAAAGGGTGCTTCATATGCCGTCACGAAGCGCTTGACTTCAAGCATGATGTTTGTGTTGCGTGTCCCAGTGTCAGTCATGGACGTTACATTGCACAATTAAAGTTGAGTCAGGTGTGTTATCCAGTTGCAATGCATTCAACACCTTCATAGGGGAATTAGACTTTTGAAGTGAAGTACACACTGTCTAAAGGCCCGGACACACCAAGACGATTCTGGCCGTCGATGAGCGTCGACACGCCCTACTCAGATTGATGTGTCCCGCACCGTCGTGTCTTTTCAGCCGTGCCGAGGTCTTTTCGTCGGCCTAAGGCAGCAAAAGAAATCACTCTGATTGGCTGTTCAGCTTAGCGAATCAGTGCATGAGAAGCTAAACGGAAGTGATGGACCCAAACAAACTATTAAGAAGGCAAATCTGAGATCTCATTGAACTCCAGCTCTCGACGCAGGTTGGGGAAAGCCCCGTGAGCTTCTCGCTGTAGAGTGAAAATGGAACACGCTATTTGTTGTTTGTTTATATCACGCAGTCTGTTCTTCTTCTCTCGGTTGTCACGCAGTCTGTCTTCCGGTTGTTGCCTCTTTTCAATAACGAATACACACTACCGCCGCCTGCTGGTAAGGAGAGGTATTGCCACTCACGCATGCGCAGTTCGTACGAGCTTCTTGGCCGTCGGCTCTAGTCTTTGCGGTGTGTTCCAGTGCAACACATGGCCAATACGTCTGTGTTGCGAGGCGACGCAACTGTCGGGGTCCGTCTGTGTGAGTTCTTTGGTGTCACCTTGGTGTGTCCGTTAACAAAGCAATGTCTATCAATTTAGCCAAGTCATTTATTGCAGGCTTGGGGAGTAACGGATTACATGTAACACGATTAAGCAATCAGGTCACACAAAAAAAAAGACGACTGTTATAGAAAAAAATAAGGAATCCGATCACTGTCACATTTCAAAAATTGGGAATTGCTAGCAGGATGTGTTGGTTGTAGCAAATACAAGGCCTTATCTTGTACTGTATGATGCAACGTGCGTTGTAGTGATGCTGGAATATTGCATGCCCCTGACTCTGATCCTAAATCTATATTTAGACAGCGCAGGTGATGAAGGGGATTGTGTTGAATGTGAGTCAGCGTTTAAGGTCACTCGTGCACAACTCCAAACAGAAAACCTGCGAGAGAGGATGTGGGAGTGTCTGCTCTGCCAAAACAAAAAGGAATATTTATTTTTTCCGCATGAACAGGTTTCTACAGAAGTTGGTATTTTTGTATTTGAATTTCAGCAAGTGACATAACAGATTAGATTACTTTGATGTATCAGAACAATAACAGAAGACAGAGAGCAGGTGTACCCAGTAGGTCCCAGTAGTTATATTCAAATATAAATACTTTTTAAGGGATAACAATAGACTCACTTATTGTATACCTTCTTTTTGCTGCTTTCAATACACCTCGTGTTAATTGAAGCATGCAGTTGCTCAAAATGACAGCACCACTCCTCCTCATCCAGATGATTGTTTGAATAAATACATTTTAAAGAGGCTGTTTTATGCTGTTGTGTTAGGTAGGAGATTTAGTGCATGTAAATGGTCTGCAAAATGCTGTGAAGGAAATTCTTAAGAGAAACTGATAAATGTTGAATGGACAAAGTTTGTCTTTTGTTATATTTAATAAAGTAATAAAGAAAGTCAATATCCAAGTGAAATCGATCCCAAATGTAGGAACTGAGCAACTTCACCCTCAGAGGATAGAGAAGAACACAGCTTACAGTCACAATATATATAGTAGAGAGAATATCCAACTGGTCCCACCCTTAAAGGTCCCATGTCATGGCCATTTCTACTGATCATAATTCCATTGTTGAGGTCTACTAGAATAGATGTATATTGTGCAATTTTCCAAACTCACATTGGTTTCTCAAACAGCATCTCTGTATAGTATGTGTATTCACTCTCTGTCCTAAACGGCTTGTTGCTCCCTATGAGCCCAGTGGCCGTCTGCGAGACAGCGAGACACAGCAAAACCCAGCCCGAACACACACCCGCAGCCTGGCTGGGAGTTTGTGTGTGTGCTCACACACCGACTCACTGCCTCGCCGCGTCCCGCCGTCTCAGGGAGGAGAAATCGGCGGAGCTGCATCTGAGAAAAGATTGCGTGTGTAACATAACGGCTCCGCGATGGGTCCATTTGGGTATGGGCACGTCACTGTACCCAGGAAGGAAGAAAGAAATCTCCAACGAGGCGTTCTGGGGCAGCATAGACAGCTCTTTTCTGTGTTAGAGTTTTACTCGCTACAGGGTGTACTTTGAGGGTTTGTGACTCTGCAGACCGTTTACATGCAGAAAAACCTTCATAACACACAAGGGGACGGGTGATAACCGGGAAAGCATGACATGGGACCTTTAAATTCTCTTAGGCATCATCTAAACATCCCCTCCATTAAACCATAAAACCCCCTCGTCCTTAACCATTTACAAATCCGCCTTTTACACTTCCCTTTGCCCTCCTGCAATGTAAATCCTTAACATGTGTCTTTGTTAAACACATACAAGACTCAATACAATTGCAAGAGGCAATCAGAGTATAAGACTATATGTTTTATATGATTATATGATCATTTGACACAACAGTTTCCCTTTTTGCTTCAAAGTTTAGTTGCAAGTCAATAATTGTCCTGAGATATTTGTAAGATTGCATAACTTCCACTGTCGGGTACTTGATGGATGAGTAAGACTTCATGTATGTAGTAATGTCTTTAAAGAGGCCCTTTTATGCTTTTGGGGTTTTCCCCTCTCCTGTATTGTATTATATTGGTTTGTGTGCATGTAAATGGTCAGCAGAGGGAGTTTCTCTCCTTGTGTATACTGCAACACACCACCGACTGTACATATCACATTTGCAAAGGATGGCTGGGAGCGAAACCCCCACAATTTCCTAGACACGGGTACAAAAACGATCAGATACTTCTCAGTACTGGGTTATTTACATACATTAAAGTTATCTAAATAAAGTACCCAGTATAAATATCATCTTTTTATGTGTTATGTTTGTGTAAAGGATGTTTAATTTGACTTATTGCCGTATGCTGCAAATACTGTATGTTTACGGGTACAAACACAAGCAATTACAGACACACAGTTGTTTACTGGCAGGGAACATGCTGTCAATGCTGGAGTATTCATGGTTTTGGATTTAACACTCCTACACAAAGTTAAGGAGGGTGACAGCACTGTATTCAGTTTGTCAAAGGCTTCTCAGAAGTACTTCTAGCTTCTGGGACATTGGGTATATCATTCAGTGTGTAACATTCTGCATCTGATGTTTACACTCATGCAAAAAGTTCTGCAGTGATGAGCTTTTTCCCTCTGCTGAGTTTGAATGAAGTTATTTGCCATGGTGTGAAAAACAGCTGTATGGGATTTAGAATTACATTTTGCTCCCTTAGCACGTTACAGAAATAACTATTTTTATTAGTGAATATTCGGCTGGATAAACTGTTTTGCTCCACTGAGAACCATGAAATGAGATGGTATCGTACATTTGGGCATTGGTGCAAAGTGCTGCCTAATGCAGGGCTATTTATATCACAATCTGTAATGAGATTTGGGAGAAACTGGCTGAGCTATATGCTAAGTTATGTATGAGGATTGTGTTTATTAATTCAACATGCTCAAATAGGTATAAATAGCAAAGGTATTTAATGTAAAGGTTTCACATTTTTGACTAGGCAAAGCCTGGCAAGTGTTTTGTAAACATGTGTGTTCCCTGTGGGTCGCATAACAACTCTGGGAAATCACAGAAATTGGGTTTTGATATTGTTAGGAGTTGAATGAAAGCAAATGGAATCCAGAGGAGGAGGAATAACACGGCAGCTGATAACAGCGTGAAAAAATCCATCTTCTTTAAAAATGAGAGGTCTCGCTGAAAATAAGCATTCCCTTTGGCAAGAAGTGATGCTTTCAGCAGACGTACACTTTGGCCACAGTACCAATCCATAAAAGCATAATTTCTATTTTTGTCCCTGTCTCACACAAACACACACACACACACACACACACACACACACACACACACACACACACACACACACACACACACACACACACACACACACACACACACACACACACCTCATCAGGAACCCATGCTTTCTCAATACTCTCTTCTCTTGAAAATCAAACATTTTCTACCCCCGTCAGTCTCAGTTGGCTGATGGAGAAATAAAGGTCACGACTCCTTTTACCCCCTCCTGATTATATATTGGTGCACTATACAGCAAATAGGCTTTTGACCCCTTCTAGGGTGACGGGGATAGAGTCTCTCCCAGGTGGCAATTGTAAAATGGCGTTTTGTGTGTGAGTGTGTTTGCATTCCTTGTATTTTGGCTCATATGTAAACCAGTGAAAGATATCTGACAATGAAATTCTTTCGAGAGAGTTTCATGGACTTGAATTCAAGCTTTGCATAATTTTACTTCTTCTTTAACGTTGTCTCGGCCACAGAGTGTCTTTATTCTAGATGCAGAGGTGAAAGGTGGGGATAGAGGAGAGGACATTATTGAAGTTTTCCACGGGCTCAGGCCGCGGACACCACAGGGCAGCCAGCTCTAACGAGGGTCTTAAGTCTCTTTGATTCAATCTTTCAGAAGCCTTCAAAATCGCAAATTGGTACCAATAAACAATAAATAAAAATGCATCAAATGCCTCTCACATTGATGACACACAGATCTAGAAGTAATTTGTGACCAACTTCCTCCCAATCCCTTTACTTCACCACAAACAAATAATCTCATCTGGTTGACAGAAAAAATTTAACTTTTTGGGAATTGCAATATTAACTTACTTTGGCGTCTTTATATGATATATCGCCACACATAATACAGTGATGCTATGGTGAGTATAACATCTGACAAACAATATAGAAATTGTGATGCTAATATGTAGTTTGACCACTATAAATTCAACACCATTGTTGACTTCCGGAACATAGTGACATCACTATGTAACACTTGTGCTTATATTGGCTAGCTCTCATTGTACGTGCTAGGCTAAGGGGCGGGACATCTTTAAGCGGTTGACCAACAGAGCCGGCCAGCTAACCAATCAGAGCAGATTGGGCTCTGGTTTCAGACAGAGGGTGAAAAGAGGTGCTGCAGCACAGGCAGTATGAGAAAAATAAAGAGCTTTTTGAACATTAAAGCAGGTAAACATGTCAAAGGAGAGACACTCAGTGTTGTGCTAGTTACTGAAAACCAGTAACTAGTTACCATTACTAGTTACTTCATTTCAAAAGTAACTGAGCTACTTACAGTAACTCAGTTACTTTACTGATTATTTACACCCAAAGGTTACTTAAAAAAAGGCCTCCCATTAATGCCCTTATAGCCTTCATTTCAGTACTGTCATTGCATTGGAGAATAAAAAAATAACGGAGTAACGCACCATGTAGTAACGGTAACTGAGTTACTGAATTTAAAAAATAACGCGTTAGAGTACTAGTTACTGCCAAAAATAACGGCTGTACAGTAACGCGTTACAAAGTAACTCGTTAGTCCCAACACTGGAGACACTACATACAAATATGAACCTGAACATTTGTTTAAAGTCCCTTTAAGGCATCGTAATCCAAGAGGTTTGTTATAATATATATATATATATATATTGGCTAATGCATTATCTAATTATCTCAGTGTTGTCATTGTTATTGGCATCAAGACACACACGGTATTATCTCGGCTCTGTAAACAACGTGTGTCATTTTCCAATGTTTTAAAATGTCCATCACTGTCACTCTACCGACAGTTGGACAATGTAACTGAACATTAAAAGACACTGTAATTATACCTCAGAAGACACACGGGAGACTTTGATATTTCCATGGCGATTGCTCGGGGAAAGTGTCTACATTTCTCCTTTACAGAGCGTCTTGTTCACACGAAACAGCAGCATGTCTGCTGGAAAAGGAGCACTCGAAACATGTTCCCGGACGTCGGTTTCTGTGAGCGTGTTGAGGGGCGAAGACAGGTCAACCATGACATCTGCTGCACTGACACTGTGCTGTTACAAGAGGAAGAGCACCTGTCTGAACAACAGGGCAATTATAAAAGTGGTATTCACTTCTTCTTTTTTTAAAGTAAGAAAGGTGTCTCAGACTATCAAAGCCGGGGTCTCATTTGAATTGATCAATCATTTGTTATGGTGTTTAGACACATTCATGCAGGCAGAGGCTGCCATGCAAGGTGCCACCTGCTCAGGGAAACTAATGGCACATTTCCACTGCAGGGCCTCGCACGGCTTAGTACGGTATAGTTAGGCCTTGGTAGGCCAGGCTCACTTTATGCTGCGTTTCCATTACAGTTTAGGAACTGAGGCAGTAACTATAGTAACGCAGTGTAGGCGGAGCCGTGACTTCATCTTCAATGAGAAACACAAAACCAACATCAGCCGTTAGCTGTTAGCCCTCAGAGCTCACAGCTCCTTCATATCTGTTCAGAAACTAGACAAAAGTTAAACAAGTACAAACCACATACTGTCTGTGTCATGGAGAATACAGTCGCTGGTTTATTTATGTCTGTAGGCCGTTGTTGTGAGTGTGGACAGTCTGAGCATATGCGTTAACTTATATCTCCATTCAGAAAACACGCATTTTAAAAGGTTTTTCTCCTGCCGTCTGTCTGCAGACTTGTCAAAGCATTAATTCATGGTTTTTACTAACCGGTATCAGTATGTTGTTACTTCGGCATCATTTTGAAACGTGTATTACAATTAAATCACGGTCAAATATGTTATTTTGTTGTAGTTGCCAGCGATTCTCTCACTAGTTTAGCATACTCAGCCCGGTTGTTGGCCCGGAAAGAACCTCGATTTGGGAGAGCCAGAAAACTGTGAAAAAGTACCCGCTAGCCGGAACTACGCCTAGTGGAAACGCAACCAAAAACGGGCCGGGCACGGCACGCTTAAACCGCGCTGTAGTGGAAATGCACCATAAGTGACCACAGTAGCTGACCACAGTAGCTGACCACAGTAGCTGACCCTTTCTCTACAGTTTAATGACTGTCAACTAAATAAACGAAATAACCACGAGGAAAAAAAGCTGAGAAGTTAAAACAGCTTTTCTTACCT
>NW_011334727.1:0-3695 GCF_000735185.1 Notothenia coriiceps
CGTCAGCAGAGCTTCACTAATTCATCCCCCCCCCCCTCCTCCTCCTGGATCAAGGGTACATCAGATATCATTAACAGAGGAAATAAAAGCTTAAAACTAGACACAGAGATGAGGCTATCAATGGGCATTTCTCTGACTACAGAGGAACGACTGAATCCCTTGAGAAATTAAAAAAAGTGTCTGTGTTCCAATTTGGAAAACAGGAGACTTTGTTAGTCCGTAGAAAAGGGACATAATGAATGCATGTGTAATCAAGACTGAGGGTCCCGGTGCATCTGGAAGACATGATTTATCACAGGATTAATGGTGAAGCTCACCTGTCTGCTTCTATCCACCTGTAGCTGCTCCACTATTTAATAATATGCAGCAACAATGGAGCCGCGAGAGGATTTCACAATTTGGATTCAAATGTGATTCAAATTTACTTTAGCATAAAATACCACGATGTAAAAACATTCTACAAGTTATTTTCCCTGAATTTGAAAGTACAAAATATTCATCAGTTATAGGTACTCTAAGAATACATAACAACACCTGATATAGAAATGAATATGAAGTAGCATGACATGGAAATACTTAAGTACAGGTATCTGTAAATTGCACTGAATTGAAATACTGTGACAAAGTACTTTCCTGTCCTGGGATTCAGGATCATTATCCATTCATCTGATTGTGAACTATTATATGATTATTTTAAGCATATTGTTCACTTTAATGTAACAACAGTAACTTACATTTAAAAGTGTATTTTTATGATGCATTTCCTGTCTTTTACCCATCCCATGAGGGACTTTGAATGTTTCTATTGTACTCAATGTAGGTGTACATCTTACCTTCATTTGATGTTTTCCTTACAGTATTCCACTTATATATATAACTATTATATTTTTCATTTTAACTGAAAAAAGGACAAAGACTTGAAAGCACTTAAAGCCTTGATTCTTCTGTGTGTTTAAGTCATTTTAAGACATTTGTAAAACTCTTTCTTAAAGGACTGCAACCCATGCTTCTGGTTGAAATGTGTTAATCATCTTAAAGATATTAATACACACTGTATGCATTACTTTTAAGGCTGTACTCACATGTTTAGGTTCAGAAGCTTTTAAAATAAGATTCTTCTGAACTGTTTTGAACCTAAACCATTTTGTTGTCATTTTAAATATTTGATTTATGTGTCTGGATTCTGTGGCACTTCCCCAAAAGACATGAATTAGGAAAAAAACTTCTTTCGTCTTAATTGAAATGCTGCTGCTTCATAAATAATAAAAAGGCTGCAGACTGTGACGTGTGAAACCTGAGTAAGATTACTTTTCCAGCAAAGCTCATGGTAAATAAACCTGTCTTTCAAAACGATGTTGGTTTAAAGGTCCCATGTCACGCTTTTCTGGTTATTACCCGTCCCCTTGTGTGTTATGTAGCTTTGTCTGCATGTAAACGGTCTGCAGAGTCACAACTCTAACACAGAAAATACCTGTATAGCCATTTAGCACAGAGAGTGAATACACATGCTATACAGAGATGCTGTATGAGAAACCAATGTGAGTTTGGAAAATTGCACAATTTAAATGTATTTCAGTAGACCTCAACAATGGAATTATGATCAGTAGAAATGGCCATGACATGGGACCTTTAAAACAGATATTCAACTCCAGTTTAAAGCTCATGTGTTTCCTCTTCTAGCTTTGAGAAAAGCTCAGTGGATGAGACACTTATTGACTGAAGTGCTCCGAGTCACAGAAATATCAAATGTGAATTATTAAAATGGACGGCATTTACTTTTTGTATCATAGAAGCAAACGGCACATGAAATGCTGATTTTGTTTTACGACCGCTTCGGAGCTTTTACAAATGTTATCTCGATTGTTTATTGATTTATCAATCTGAATGTTCAATTGTTTTTTTCAATGACCAATAAGGAGAACATGATCTGCAAAATGTCAATTGGAATGACGAAATAAAGTTCAACCTGTTGTTGCATTTTTTATTTATTTTACTGTGAGTAATAACCAAAAAGTAGTTTTTAAGCTGAATTTACAACATAAACTCTCAAATGTAACTGAGCTTAAATAACACTCAGTTAGTGCCTATGGACCTGCATTACTTCTGTGTACATCGTCCATTACTTTTATAGAAAGCCATGAAGCAAAGTCTAGAATTGCATTATCTTAAGCTTACTTCTCCGTCGTACATATTGGCAGACATGGAAAGACATTAACAAACTAGCCTAAAACATCTTCCTTTGTTGTCAGTGGGATATCTTTAAGTCACTGTATGTGTTTCTGCACCAGAAATGCGTGTTCCTCGTCAAACCCACAACTAAAAAATCCCAGTGTGTTATTTATCTAATTTATTGCTGCCTCCTAGTGGTCATACACAAACACTGCACCTGTTCAGTTAATACAGGAAATCAAGAAATAAGCTAAAATGAACAGATTCGGAAGAAAATGACTTTAAACTGCACTTTAGGTCCTGTTCCTGCAATATTGAACACAGAGCACTTACACTGTTTAACACAACACACCCTCCTCTTTGTTCCAGCAACTTACTTCAAAATCCATTATTTTTTATATCAAATAATAACAAAAAACTGTGTAAAAAATGTACAATCTGAAATACAAATTAAGGGTTTTTGTATGAATGTTAAGTTGGGCAATATATAATAATATAAATAGTAATGTTTGTGAACAGAGTAATTGTTGTATATTTGAAAATAAGACATCTTCCACAAATACAAACAAATTAACTCACAAAAAGATTTTTGCATTACATTAATTAAAAACAAATCTAACAATTTTGTGATGCTACTTCAAAATTTTGAACGAGCTTTAATGAATTCAGTTTTTTATTTTTAAATGGGGATATTTGTAGCCCACTTAACTCAATCGATCACTGATTTCAAATCGGTGCTCTACTGTTTTCTCTGACGTCGCGTCAGGAAAATAAATCAAATCCGGATCACAGCACAGGCGGAGGAGAAGACACACTTTAAAGCAAAGATGGTAAGTGCGAATTCAACCTAAAGCACTTACATCGATGTAACACTTTATAAAGGATGCATAGTAAATATATCTTCCTGCATGTTCCGGCAGTTTGGTTTATTTGGAAAGTAAACTGGTTTATTCACTCACACTAAGCTAACGTTAGCTAGCTTTAGTTATGCACTGTGAGTAAGCAAAACACGACAGTTAATGCTAAGCTAACGTTAGCTTCATTGATACCGGCTAAATGACGTTATGTTCATAGAAACAGTACACGGCTAATATTTATTGCATCGTATAACATTAAACACAGCTTATAAGGGACCCGGTGTGTTTACATTTAGCGCGATTGTATCATAGGTGTTAAACAAAATGAGCTGCTTAGATAGTTTGAAGGCTAACGCTAAGTAGCCGTTAGCTGTAGGTTAGCATAAAAATGAAGTCTCATGCCTTTTACTTTCGTTTTCCTTCAGCTCTCTGGCCTTTAGATTCAAACTTATTTTGCGAAGTCAATACATTTATTATAATTCTAGTCCCGATTCACTGTTGTAACTTAGCTAACTTCCCTACTTGTTTGCTTTTAACCAGCTAGCTGTCCGCAGTACTGAGTTAAAGTAGAATCGTTTCCCAGCGCTGTCACAGTGGCTCCTACATTATTTAAACACAATTCACGGAACAACTTAGTTTGTCTCAAAGGTTTTATCCCCCTGACAACAC
>NW_011334728.1:0-2791 GCF_000735185.1 Notothenia coriiceps
ATATATTTTGATGACATACTATACTTTTGAATTGTTTTTGATTATTCTATACTAGTATTATAAACTACTACATCTCAAAGAGGCCTTTTGTTTTGGGTCCTTGTTCAGATCGGATGTTTACGTCGAACCCAATTTCAATCAGGAGAGACCGTTTTTGATGAAAGAATATATATTTATTGCCAGGAATACACAAATGAATGTAATGGAGTTTTGGCGATTAGGCCCCGTTGTGCAGGAGTATCATTCGGGAGGGGAGAACCGATCCGATGAAACCCCCCGGGGTCTAGACCCCGGGGAATGACAGCTGTCAGAGGGGGGAGCAGATTTAAAAGGGTTAGCGGAGCGCTATGATAGGCTTGTGAGAATAGAAAGAAGTGATTGGTTAAGCTGGGGAGTGACGCCCCCGATCACTTATTGAGAGGAGAGAGAGTAGTTACATAGAAATAGTAAATGAATGAGTAAAGACGGTCTTCCTGGTTGAACTTGCGCTGAGCTTCATTTATTCACAGATAGCTGATTAACTTTTTAACTTATCTTCTGAGTCCAGACCCTCCTGGTGGTCGACGTATGGATGAACTCTGCTTTGATATTCTTTCCAGATTATGTGTTATATGTGTCCCACTATAATGACAATGAATTTTGTTCAACTCCTCAAAATATATTTTTAAATACTTAACTATAATTTCTTTATACGTTTATTTTTTGAAATATTATTTATTCTATGACTTCAAATATAGTTATTGAACATAAATAGATAGACGTGTGATGAAACAAATGCACACCGAGGCAGTCTTTATTCTAACAGTTTAATAAATGAGGCGGTTCCTTCAGTAGAAAATAAACAGTTGTTCCTGAAGAGTTTCCTGGAGGACAGTGAGGTTATTTAAAAAGCAGGTTTAATACAAAAGGGGGTGTTTGTGCTCAGAGGTCATAGGGCGTCGTAGTCGTCGTCGTCTTCGTGTTTCCTCTTCAGCGAGTCCACCCCCCCGCCCGCCAGGCTGCTGCTGATCAGGAGGCTTTTGGAGCCGATGAGCGACGGATTGATGAGAACGTTAGAGACTCCCGGAGAGGAGGGCGTGGCTGCAGGGGGAGCGGAGGGAGAGGGGTTCATATATATATTCAAGATTCAAGACTTTTATTGTTATGTGTACATAGTGTAGATTTGTCGATGAAACAACAAAATCAAATAGTGCAAGAAGAGTCTACAAGTAATTGGAATATGATATATAGATAAATCATGTGTAGGTTGCAGGACCACCAGAGGAAAGGCTTTAATGTATATATTCACTCACAACAGGTGTGTGTGTTAGATATATGTGTGTTTAAACATACTTTATGCTTTCACTCTATTTCATATATTCTTTTAGAAGGGACTATGTTCAGGTTTGTATTTGACGCTGTTACCCGGTGCCATATCTACCGTCTGAGTTTAGAAAAGTTGTTTGAATTCTTTGAATAGAAATGTCTTTGTAGAGAACACAGAATCAAAGCTTTCTCTGAACCTGGAGGCAGAAACATGTTGTGACGTCAGATGAGTGTTAAAGTGGTTCCTACTGGTCTTGATGGTGGTCTGGGAGGGGGGGATCTGCACGGTGAACCTCTGCCCCGACAGAGTGACGGGGGTCATCACCTTCTGCACCGAGGGGGCTCCTGAGGGGACGAAACACCACGAAGAAAACACCTTAGCTTCAGTTTACACACGTGTGATATGGAACTCACTCCCCCACCCCATCAGAGCCTCTTCCTCCCTCACTCAAACCCACCTGCTCAACCAACCGCTGACCCTCCCCCTAGTTCTGTTTTTTTCTTTACGTATTTTCTTGGTTTTTGTGTTACTCTCTGTCGAAGCGTCTTTGAGTTCCTAGAAAAACGCTATATAAGTGTCATGCATTATTATATATATATATGTGTATGTGTGTGAGGGGTCGTGTGCAGCGATAAATATATATATATGTGATCACGGAGCCCGACGGGAAGCAGACGGTGTGTTATCAAGTACTACCTCTGAAAGTTCCACATTGACCAATCAGAATCGAGTAATCAACTAAACCATGTGATAAATGTCAATAACTTGTAAACACTAGTGTTTTAGAGGAAAGCAGGGATGGGTATCGTTAGGATTTTATCGATACCGGTACCGGTACTGCTTATCGGTATTTTTCGATACTCTTATCGATACTTTTCAATAATTTGGTGTTAATAAACTAAAAAAAGACAAGGCAATGTGCCTGCAAGACTGCACCCAGGTAAACAAAACACATTACCCATGCCAGCAGCTAACCTGCCTGCGAGCCTTCGCTCAGGTCACATTTACACACAGCGAAGCTGAAGCCCGCTAGCACTATTAGCACTATTAGCACTAGCAGATCGCTAGCACCGTTTAAGATTCAATGAGTGTCTCGTTTGCAAATGCTTCATTAAGTTGCTTGTGTCACCCCCTTTACAAGCAACTAATTGAGTACATAGATTGCACCTTGCACTATCGCCACTACATTTTTTTAAAGTGCACCCAGACCTTGGATCGCTTCGCTCTGTCCGCCATGCCTGCGGGAGTCTCACAACAATAATAAGAGCGCTGTTGAGAGAGATGAGGAGTGGCATTTACAGTGGCCAATCAGAGGGGTCTCAAACCGGATACATCACACGGGATGAGGGTTCCCAACCAACCAGAATGGTTTAAAGTTAAACTAAGGAAGTAGACGTAACACATATACCGATAGCAGCACCGTTTGTCCAGCGGCTTAACGGTATACCGATACCGTCCAATCAGGTACCGGTATTGACTTAGTAC
>NW_011334729.1:0-1892 GCF_000735185.1 Notothenia coriiceps
TACAACAGAAATACAAATAAAAAGATTAAGACCTATAAAATAAATAAAACAATATAAAGGTAGGTAAGTAATAAAGACTAAAAGAAAATGTAAAGTGGGGGGTAGGGCTGCACGATTTTGGGAAAAAATGTAATTGCGATTTTTCTGAGAAATATTGCGATTCGATTTGCGATATTTGTTTTTAAGCGACTCAATGGACGTTTATTGTAAAATGCGGCCATATCTCCGGCTAGGAAGGTCGTATCAACGTGCTCCCGTCTCTAGCACCCCCGCACCCCGCGCTACGAGTGAAAGAACTAAACTTACATGAAACTTCCGTTGGGTTGCTTTAAAGTCAAGCTTCAGTTTAAGATTCACCCTGTAATAGAAACATGTGATGGAGCATTACTAACCTGACTCAGATGGTTTGTTTCACCAAACCATCTAGGAAAGCTCCATTGGAAGCCATTTGGAAATGTAATTCAAAAATACTTGGCAGGTGATTGGATCAATCTGTCTATCACCTTCTATCATGGGCCACTTCTGATTGGTTAACAATGGCTGATACATGTGGAGCACAGCACTTCTGATTGATGTGGATGACTGACACACAAGAAAAAAAAAAAAAAAAAAGTTAAAAAAAATCGCAGGCTTTGCGATTTCATAATCACATCATTTAAAATCGGGATTTCGATTTAAAATCGATTAATCGTTCAGGCCTAGTGGGGGGTTGCTAATAAAAAGCTAATCTAAAAATATGTGTCTTTAGCCGTCGTGAAATAAAAGTGTTAGTTGATTGGGTATGGCATGTTTTATGTCGTAGTATTAGCAGATTCTTGAACAACTGATTCCTGCCAAGAGTTCATCCAGATAGCTCCTAAGCCTTTTTTACTGTAACACTTGAGTTATTACCTCTAATTTGTACTTAAGAACAGCGCCGGGGTATGCTTACTTACTGTGCAATACTCCACCACTATTAGGTAATGCACTTTCGAGGCTGGCAAATATCACAATTTAGCTGACTCAGTTTACAATAATCACATTTCTGGAAATATGAAAGGGATTCAGTAATGGACATGATATGATTTATTCAAACCGGATGATGAGCCAACAGTTGAGTTAGTCTGCTAATGGTGAAGCACTCAGTCAGACGTCTGGATATTAAAAACGTTTTTTTTTTTAAATGCGGGTTTAAATGAGGCAGATGACATTTACGTTGCCATTAAGCGTTGTGCTGCCATCTGGTACAAGCTTTTACGCACACACACGGACATCTCAAATTAAACTACAATCCCGTCTCTGAAAGGTCAAACGCACTGCTCCGAGGTTTTGACATGTGCCTTCCACATCATCCTCAAATGCCACTCCTTTTCTGGTGCTTTCTACTTCTTGGTCTTGGTTTCTACCTTATTTCCCATCGTTTCTCTGCCTTTGCTTGATACTTTCCTTCTTCATAACTGTTTTTGTATGCATCCCGGAGGTCTCGACAGCACAGAAACAGGGCAGGTTTTATAGTAGACACCATCACAGGAGCATTGTGCTGCCTGTAAACATTACTGTTGATGTCTGACCATTAATCTCACTCTGAAGTCTCTCGCTGCCTGTGTACAGTCGCCAAATAAATAAAATACCAACTCTCCTGTCTTTTCTCTCTTAAGCTCACGTGTTCTGGCCTTCTAGCCCCCTTTCTGTACATCCTGATGTTTCTCATTTGTTTGTCCTGTTTGTTTTTGCATGCTTTGGAAGAGATTCCCCCCCCCCCATTACCGCGGGTTTAACCCTCGTCCGGTCGGTCGAGTTACTGCACCGCTCAACTGCCATTCCCACCACAAGCCTGGACAGCGAAAAGAGGGATATCTTAGGGAAAAGGAAGAGCAGAGGGAGGGATATTGTGCACAGGATTATGGTATGAG
>NW_011334730.1:0-2320 GCF_000735185.1 Notothenia coriiceps
TAACCATTAGCCAATCAGCAACCAAGGTAACCCCACCCCTCCAACTTATCACCTGAATCTCCTCCTAGAGCACCATTGAGTTCTTTGTAACCAAATCTCTCTCAGAGGGGCGTGGGGAGGGGCTCCTTATTTTCATCTAGAGCAGTGTTTCTCAAACTTTTTCATACCAAGGACCACTTAACCAATAAAAAAACACTCGCAGACCACCTAACTCCACAAATGTCAAAAAACACATCGTTTTTCTATAACGGATTACAAATCGCCTGAAAATGGTACAAACAAGTGGCAAAATGTGTGATGAAGGTGTTGCCCTGGGCTATATCATGCAATTAAAAAGAAACTTAACCTCGCTCTATTGCTGGAGATATTCCCTCGAGAGTGCGGAAAACTTAAATACATTTAATTTATTTCAAATAAGAAATGTTACCAATATACTCACGGACCACTAGGGGGCGCTCACGGACCACCAGTGGTCCACGGACCACACTCTGAGAAGCACTGTAACAGACAGAGAATCAGCACTTTGGAAACAGAATATCTCAACAGAGGGGATTATGGGTAATTCTGCATTGATCTGTTTGGTGTTTCAGCCAATCAGAGACAGGCTCCGTATATATCTGAGACCTGTAATATATTGATGAAAAACAGTATGATAGGGGACCTTTAAGTAACTAAAACTACATGAAGTCCAGTGTATATAGTGTTTGTGTCTGTATTCAAGACACATGTTTTTTGGTTGAGCCAACTGACACCAGTGCATTTATACATGTTCCTTTAATTGGGTCTATTGTTCACATATTGAATGTAAAATGAGTATTTAAGAAAAGTATCCATGTTTCAAATTGTCTTCTAACTGCTTCTCACATCTATTTAATGCATTGGAGTTCTTAATTCTTAAAAAGGATGGCATGTGACATGAGTTAAAACTAAGATATGTTATTTGATCACATACTCATTGCATTATTAAAGCTGTAAATTAAGCAGAAAATCATCAAAATGACTTGATGAAATGAAATGGAAAGTATCTGTGGTAAAATACAGATATAAAAAAAGGTTGGTGGGTGTAGACTTGGCATGGGGGGCAGTGGAAATAAGAGGAGAAAAATACTGGTGTTGTTCATTGAGTACTCCACCCTGATTTGGAAACAGTGGCATAACACTGACTGCTGAAGTCTTAAATAAACAACCTCAGAAACCACTTTCAGTAAATACTTTGGGTATTTTTTGACTCCTTTGCACCTATAAGTCTTTGGGTAATTGCACTGTTAGTGAATGCATTCAAAATAACTTATCTTTGTAAGATTTTGATATCATAGTAAGGCATTTTTTGTCATAGATGCAGCCAAGTACTGTATTTAAATATTTGTCTATTATTAATTACATGTGACTTTTTAATGAAGTCCACATTGGTGCGTGAAAGCAATGCTATTTCAAGTATTTCTGCTGCTCTCTCGGTCAAAACAAGGCTCACCTTTAGACTTGTTTTGAATGTTTTTACCTGATTTTAATATGGCTTTCTTTATTCTCCCCCCTCCTCAGATCAGAGCCAGAGTCCTGCGAGCAAAGCGGTTTACCCCGGAGGACCCGGCACCAAAATCACCTCCGTCTCCACCGGGAACCTGTGTGCAGACGTGAGTCACTTTATGATGGAAGTCAATGGCGTCTCTATGTGGAATGTGCCACCAGACGAAATGTGATTTGAGGACACAGAGGAATCCTCTTTCCTGACGATAGAGACTTGCAGTGCAGTGATGGTGTATTTTTGTATCTCCCTCGACAAAAGACAATGAGGTTTTTGTATATTGCAGAAAATAAGATCTGTGGCCAACACACATTTATGATACTTATACGTTTTGGATGACAGCAAGACAATCTCCACTTATTAACACCACTTTATGATGTGCGAATGCATCTCAAGAAATAAAACTAACGTTAGGCTGTAAAGGAACTACAGCGAGGTCACATGACTTCCCGTCACCACCGCTAAGCTAAAGGCGGCTAATGTTGGGCTATATAGGAAATTCAGCACGGTCACATGACTTCACATCACCACCGCTAAGCTAAAGGCGGCTAATGTTGGGCTATAAAGGAATTACAGCACGGTCACATGACTTCACGTCACCACCGCTAAGCTAAAGGTGGCTAATGTTGGGCTATAAAGGAACTACAGCACGGTCACATGACTTCACGTCACCACCGCTAAGCTAAAGGTGGCTAATGTTGGGCTATAAAGGAACTACAGCACGGTCACATGACTTCACGTCACCACCGCTAAGCTAAAGGTGGCTAATGTTGGGCTATAAAGGAACTACAGCACGGT
>NW_011334731.1:0-4383 GCF_000735185.1 Notothenia coriiceps
ACCACTTCAACATTTAACTTGACTTCTGACTTTATAAAAAGGCCGGGGCCAAGGGCAATCCTGTAACAAATACCTCAAATTATTATGAGACATATTAACAACACAAAGCATCTGTTTCAGTGAATTGTTTTAGAAAATGTACTCACCCACCTCCCACACACATACAGATACATTCAGGAATCTATAATTTCCAAATTTAAGATGTGTTTTTCCAACTCTTAATCAATTTTTCTTCAAATGAATCCTTAATCCTTCACGGAATAACAGAAGTTACGCTAAACGGAATTTAGATGACACGACATGACACAACCAAACTAGGCGACCAGGCATATAATGAGTTCATCTGAAGACACATCGCCAGCTCCACCACTACCACCTGTTTCCCCAGACGATCACCTGGCCTAAATAAAACCGGCCAGCTTTCACAAGCATCGTGAAAGTAGACAATTAGAGCTGACCGTATTCACTGCTGTTGACAAAAACATGGGTTGTGATTTAGTTGCAAACTTCTCAATCCTCTATTTATAGAACAAATTTATAGAAGATGATAACAAAGAAAATGGCTGTTGAACATAGATGAAAAACACACACCGTACCGAGGAATTATTAAATAATCAAATATTTAGCCTTTAACTGTATTTTGAACTATTCAATATTGGGATATTGAAAGAACATTTGTGGCTAATTCTGTAATTGCTACCTTCCTGAAGCACATGTGGTGACCTGCTCTATCGAAATCATCCGCATTGACCCGAAGACACAATTTTGAGTTGAATACCACTGACAGAGAATTCCTAGCTTTCCCTAAAATGAAATCAGGATTGTTTTTGTATCCAGCAGAAATATGTCACATTATATAATGACTGTCACCAGAGTCATCATTGAGAAAAAGGCCTTCAAAGTTTCCAACTATTACCCCGATTAATTTAGCAAAATTACCTCGGGAATATCGTTTGGATTACTGGTTGGAAAGCCTCGCGAGTGTGGGAATGTGTGTTGTGGTTTGTGTAATGTTTGCGTTTGTGTGTAAATTTGTGTTTGTTTCATGGGGAACCCACACAGAAGAACACCGGTGTGTTATGCCTGCTGTGACGTTAAGTTACTCCGTTCTCCGCTTGTAATTATGCCGTTACAAGCTTCAAAGTTATATTTATCATCTGAATTTGCCGAAACAAGTTTAATATTCTGAAAGCCAAGACTTTGTTTTAATTGAAATCAGATGAAAACAAACTGTAACGGACCCTGCCGTGTTATTTATGATTACTCTACGCTTACATTCATAAGCGGGTCACATATGTGTTACAGTTCCCGATGATGGTCGAGCACCATGACACTCTGAAACCAGAAGGCTTCCCTTCCACTGACACAGCATACAGGCAAGTTATTTGATTCAGATGGTGAACACCTGAAGACACCTGAAATGACAGCTCCTAAATCTTTCAACGCTTTCAAGAGGCATTTGGAATTATTAAAACATTCACAGTTTCAACCACGGAATAAGACTTGAAAGTAAAACGAAAAGGGAGACCTTCAGTTTCAAAAGATTTAGTTTCCATCTATAAGTCAAGAGATTCTTTTTGATTCCCCTCCATGAAAAAGGGAATTTAAGAAATAATAGATGATTCTACGTCATTAAAAGTATTGTTAAAGTGGAGCTTTCATAACAAAAATATCAATCACATAAGTGGAAAGTCTTTCATGATTAAAAAGAGGTCAGTTATGGATACAAGCTTATAATGGAGCCTCTCCGTATCTTATCTGTGTCATTCATCGGATCCTTTTATCAGGCCACATCTGTCAGGTTTTAATCGTTAAACCAATGGCGTTTCCAAATAGTACCGAAACTGCAGCTCAGTCATCACAGATAACGTGATAAGACTTAAAAGGCCATAACTATCTAAATCTGCCACAGACGGCACAGTCATCACTGCTACGTAAGCACGCCTGTGGAATTTACAATGAACTCTTCTCCACGGGTAGAATTCTAGAGAAGAAGTGATATTATTAATATTCCTACCACCATTTGTAATCATTTGTCCTCACAAATAGAGTAAATATATACATATTATGTGACACCAGTAACATCAGTGGCACCGGTATGATCACCTTTTACCAAATATACGTAACACTACGCTTTTTAAAAATCCTGACTGTACAACAAATACAGAATAAAAGGAATGGCGCAAAGAAGGTGAAAAAGAGGAAAAGAGACTTTCTTTCTTTGCATCATTAAATAAACCAAATATCCACACGGTATGACATACTGGGGATTTTGTGGTAAACCCACACTTTCTTTATGAGATGTTCTGCTAATTAAAATAAACCTGAAATAAAAATAATGAGGAAACTCGTTTCAAAGAAGAGGGGGCCGGCCTTCCTGTCGACTCTCAAACTGAAAGTAATATGGCCTTTTAATTGTTTTAGTGACAAAGTAGTTATAAAGTTCAACAGGGCAGTGATAAAGATGCTATAAAAAGAGATATCTAAAACACGTCATCTAACTTATAGCATTAGCTGACGCATGGAGGGAGCCATGCTGACACATTTACACCAACACATAAACAGACCAGTGAGTGATCTGTTAATAATACTCACTTCATTCCAGGGATTCAGAAGCTAACCCGAGGACACTCTTCAGCTCAGTTAAACGATTGCTCATTTAAACCGTGTTAGATCAGCAGACCCTTAAGAGTAGGTTGAACATCCTTCATTTGTTCTAAGAAGATTGTATCGCAGGAATCCTAGATGATATACAGTTGCAAGAAAAAGTATGTGGACCATTTGGAATGACCAAAATATTCTGTGGACAGATGAAACCAAAGTTGAGTTGTTTGGAAGGAACACACAACGCTATGTGTGGAGAAAGAAAGCCACAGCACACCAACATCAAAACCTCATCCCAACTGTGAAGTATGGTGGAGGGAGCATCATAGTCTGGGGCTGCTTTGCTGCCTCAGGGCCTGGACAGATTGCCATCATCCACGGAAAAATGAATTCTCAAGTTGATCAAGACATTTTGCTGGAGAACTTAATAATAATAATAATAACTTTTATTTATATAGCGCTTTTCAATAACCCAAAGTCGCTTACAAAAAAAATTAAAAGTACAGAAAGGGGGTGAACAGGCAGAAGACAACATATTGGACAAGAAAATTGAACATGAACATTACATGAACAGGCAAAGGACAACACAGGGGGGGAGCAAGCATAGGACAACGAGCAAAAGACAACATAATGGAAAAGAGGAAAGAAAAAGTTGATGAATGTATGAATAAGAGATGCAGCGTGGGGTGAATAAGAGATACAGCGTGGGGTGTGAGTGAAGTCAGTGGGTTGGGGGGTAGGGTAAGTTGAAGGCTTGGGAGAAGAGGTATGTTTTCAGCTGGTTTTGAAGGTAGACAGTGTGGGAGAGTGGCGACAAGATGGGGAGGGAGTTCAGAGCGCGGGCATCTGTCCACCAATGAAGGCTCAACAGAAAGATGGGTGATGCAACGAGGACAACCGACCCCAAAGCACAAGAAAGTAAATCAACCAACAGAAGTGGCTTCAACAGAAGAAAAATTAGCCTTCTGGAGTGCCCAGTCCAGAGTCCTGACCTCAACCAATTGAGATGCTGTGGCATGACCTCAAGAGAGCGATTCACACCAGACATCCAAAGGTAATATTGCTGAAACTGAAGAGAGTTTTGTAAAGAGAGGATGGGTCCCAAAGTCCTCCTGACCGTTGTGCCAGGTCTGATATGCAAACTATAGGAAACGTTTTGGTGTTGAGGTGTATTGCTGCTGCAAAGGAGGGGTCAAACCAGTTATTCAATCCCAAGGGTTCACCCTGCCCACTGTGAATGTTTACATGGTGTGGTTCAATAAAACATAAAAACATATAATTGTTTGTGGTGGTTTTAGCTTAAGCGACCTGTGTTTTGTCTATTGTTGTGGACTTAGATGGACTGTACTTAAATGGACTGTACTTATATGGACTGTACTTAGATGGACTGTACTAGATGGACGGTACTTATATGGACTGTTACTTTATATGGACTGTACTTATATAGCGCTTTATCCATCTTTAAGACCCCTCCAAAGCGCTTTACATACTACATGTCATTCACCCCATTCACACCCATTCAATACAGAGCAGTGTACCTACTTCTTAGACCTAACATTCACCCACATTCACACACCCGTTGGCCATCGGGAGCAACTCAGCAGGGTAAGTATGCTTGCCCAAGGATACATCGACATGTTGACTGCATGGCTGGGATCGAAACTATAGGCAAAGTCACAGGCTGGTTGTTCAATCAGCAGTCAAAGCACAGATATGAGAAGTTCCTCCTGGGTGTTATCTGGGCAGAAGGAAGCCGAGTTCAAGCTAACACATGAAGTT
>NW_011334731.1:6240-6702 GCF_000735185.1 Notothenia coriiceps
TGTGGAGAAAAAAAGGCACAGCACACCAACATCAAAACCTCATCCCAACTGTGAAGTATGGTGGAGGGAGCATCATGGTTTGGGGCTGCTTTGCTGCCTCAGGGCCTGGACAGATTGCCATCATCCACGGAAAAATGAATTCTCAAGTTTATCAAGACATTTTGCTGGAGAACTTAAGAATAATAATAATAACTTTTATTTATATAGCGCTTTTCAATAACCCAAAGTCGCTTACAAAAAAAATTAAAAGTACAGAAAGGGGGTGAACAGGCAGAAGACAACATATTGGACAAGAAAATTGAACATGAACATTACATGAACAGGCAAAGGACAACACAGGGGGGGAGCAAGCATAGGACAACGAGCAAAAGACAACATAATGGAAAAGAGGAAAGAAAAAGTTGATGAATGTATGAATAAGAGATGCAGCGTGGGGTGAATAAGAGATACAGCGTGGGGTGT
>NW_011334733.1:0-2171 GCF_000735185.1 Notothenia coriiceps
CAGAGGTGGGAAGTAGTGGAGTACAAATACTTTGTTACTGTACTGAAGTACATTTTTCTGGTATCAGTACTTTACTCCACTACTTATTGGACGACTTTTTACTTTGACTTCTTTTTACATGTTGAACCCAAATACCTGTACTTTCTACTTCTTACATGTTGAACCCAAATACCTGTACTTTCTACTTCTCACATTTTCCAAACAGGCTGGTTCCTTTAGTTTGAATTGTGTGTTTGGTGGCGTGATCATTATTATTTAGAGTCATTGCGTGCCTATTGATTTGAACACGATCCGTGTATCCATCATTTCCTGGTCTTCTCTAAAGAAGAAGGACCAATGAAAACGTTGTCATGTTGCCGTTGTTCAGCATGGAAACATTCATTAGCTAACAATGACATTATTGTTCTATTAATATAAAGGGAGGTCAGGTACTCTTTAAAACAGCTGCTAGCTATGGGTACTTTTTACTGAAGTACATTTCAAAGCCTCTTTACTTTGACTTGAGTAAAGAAGTTTAGTCAGTACTTCTACTTTTACCAGAGTATTTTTAAAACACGAGAATCTGTACTTCTACTTGAGTAAAGGATGTGTGTACTTTTTCCCTCTCTGTCAGTGAGTAATTTAGCAGGGAGGCTGAAGCCCAGCGACACAGAGAGCCTGCTTCCCGCCCTCAGCTTCCTGTACTGCTGGCTGAGCCTGTCCCCGGCACACTGCACCGACAGAGGTGAGACACACTCCCTGTCTCTACATCTCCTCTTGTGTGTTTTCCTCTCCCCCCTCTCCCAAAGTTACATCTTTCACACACTCTGCCTCCTCACCCTCTGCCTGTTTCTCTCTCCTCCATGTCTTTTCTTCTGCCCTCTTCTGACAACAGGGAGAGGATGACCTAGACAAGCTGACACCTACTGTATATATTTACATAACTGTACACACAGGAAGTGGCTCAGTCCTGCACATTGTCTTACTCTAGGGCTGCACAATATGGCGAAATATGGACTATTGCAATGTCCAAATAGCAAAGGCAAAACAATTGTAGTTGTATTGTTATTGTAATGCTGCAAACGGTGTTCTACAAAATGAATACATAATATTCAAAAAAAGATCATTGGAATATCTCCATATTATGCAGTGAAGTTGGAGAGATTCTCACACATGTTGTGCTGTGACCAGAGTTTCCGTTAGAATTTTTTTTTGCCGGTCAACATAAAGTTTAAATCTTCCGGACAAAATGAGAAAAGTGCCGGTCAAAGGTCTTCTTTGTTATTTATTGAGCTTTAAAACAAATTGATATGATTCGATATTAAACAAACTAATTATAGTAGATTAACTACATTATTCAAATGTGAACAGTAACTTACAATAACACGGGAATAATAAACGGAGCGCTCTCTCCTCTCCTGACAGCTCGTCAGTATCATGCAGCTCACGGATCAGTAATGAGTGACCCGACAGTAAAGCTAAACATATCTATAACTAGTTACGGTAGTTTGAGAGGTATTAAAATAGCTACGTGTGATATTCTAACCTGAAGTGTGTGTTTTGTTCCGCTCACCGCTGCAGGTGATCATGCAGAGCTGCGTGTCGACTCGTAATCTCTACTCCCGTCAGATTAGACTTCACTCGCGTTTATGTCCATATCGATCAGATCTAGCTAGTTCTAGCTAATGATAGGACTACCTGCTTATCAAGACACCTAAACAATGAGCGTCGCTATGCAACTGGGTGAGGCCGCAAAGTATAGCGCAGCATTATGCATTTGTTTACATTCCCACCGGAACCCCGAGGCATTACCAACAGATCAACGCACAATCAACCCATACAGGACATCTCTTTCTCCACATTAAGTGTTAGACATTAGAATTGACTATTCTTATCTGTCACACACTCTTTTGTCTGTCACATACTATTCTTGTCTGTAACATAAATGGCGCAACTGATGTGGTATTGCGCTAAGGGGAAATTATTTTGACCGGAGAGATTTAGATTTGCCGGTCTTCAGCATATTTTTTATCGGTCAAAGTCCGGTAATTAACGGCTAAAGGGAACTCTGGTTGTGACCTTGCTAAATCTGAATATGTGTAATGCATAGACAAACCACACACACACACACACACACACACACACACACACACACACACACACACACACACACACACACACACACACACACA
>NW_011334734.1:0-2051 GCF_000735185.1 Notothenia coriiceps
GGGCACACACACACACACACACACACACACACACACACACACACACACACACACACACACACACACACACACACACACACACACACACACACACACACACTCAGGTCTTGAGGTTTTGGGCGCGTCATGCCGCTCTGCCATCAGTTGCTCAGATTGCCTGTAATGAGATGGCAAACAGAGCCAAGATGGCCGCCGCCGTGTCATTAGCAGTGGAAATGTGGTCGCTTATTAAAGATGGAATATCAATAGGAGCTGATCCGGCTCACAGGAAGCAGCCGAGACACGAAACCCAGAGACCACGAGTCCCTCTGAATTCACACAGGAGAAACATTTATTTCAGCCCATTCACTCCTGATTTGGTCCCAATAAGATGGTTAAAAGTCCTTATATTTTTCGGATATATTGATCTTTAAAGTTGAGAAAACATATTTACAAAATCACAATATAGGCAACATGGGCATAGACACTAAAAAAGGTTTCAGAACGATCAATTTGCAGGTTTTTACGTCGTTGTTCTGGTGCTCATTTGTCTGAATTTACAGTTGTGTTTAAGAAAATTAAGTAAATGAAAAGACAATGATATCTAGTAGAACCCAAACACAGAAGAAGAAGAAGAAGAAGAAGAGGAAGAAGAAGAGGAACTTTCTCTACGAGTTTCATATTTAACATATTTATTATAGATCACTTTTACCTGGATATTACCTCGTTTATAACCTTATTCATAACGGCCATGTATCATGTATTCATGGTACAACAGGAAGAAGTACAAGCACATATATATACATACATTTACAATTTATAAATGCATGCATTATATATTTTGGGTTGTATTCTGGGATTTGTATTATATATATCGCGTTCTTCCCGTCTCTGTAAAACACAAACTTCCTTTCTTTTTTTGTTGGTGGTTGAATTGCTGTATCTTGACATCCTTGTAAACGAAGAAAAATTTCAATTTGAAGAGAATTGTAAAGAGACGATTGAAAGACAGCGATCCAATCTTGTGGAGAGTTTGTCGGACCCTAAAATATTTTTTACGGGGCGACACATTCTGCCTTGAAAATAGGTTCAGCCAGAAGTGTCTGCCCAGTTTAAAAAGAGTCCAATAAAAACAAACAAACCATAATTACAAGTCTTATTCTAAATTAGCTCTACAGTAAAGTGAAGAATATGATAGAGAACCTTTTTAGGTTAGTGTTTTAGGTCATGTTAGAGTATGGACACACACACACACACACACACACACACACACACACACACACACACACACACACACACACACACACACACACACACACACACACACACACAGCTCATTGGCTAATTGTCAGGAGGAAAGTGAGTTGAGGAATGTCTGAGTTTGGAATAACACTGTCAGGACCGGGGCCAGCAAAGAGCAGTGTTTACCCTGTTAACACTTGCTTACATCTGCTTCTGTTTGTGTATGCATTCCATCAATGAGTGTGTGTCTGTCTGTGTGTGTGTGTGCGTGTGTGTGTGTGTGTGTGTTTACCTCAGGTTGTGTTTGTCCAGTATAAAGCTCGGACTGGTAAACTGGTTGCTTAGAAGGAACAGATGTGGCCAAGAATGTCCCTCTTTGTGTATGTGTGTGTATGTGTGTGTGTGTCGTGTGCATGTTGAGGGGTGCATATGAGGTTTATTTCAATCACTTCAAATGGATTTAGCGTAAGAAGAAGCAGGTGGGATGTCATATTTTAGGACGGTCACATGACTTCACGTCACGACCGCTAAGCTAAAGGTGGATAATGTTGGGCTATAAAGGAACTACCGCACGGTCACATGACTTCACGTCACCACCGCTAAGCTAAAGGTGGCTAATGTTGGGCTATAAAGGAACTACAGCACGGTCACATGACTTCACGTCAGCACCGCTAAGCTAAAGGTGGCTAATGTTGGGCTATAAAGGAACTACAGCACGGTCACATGACTTCACGTCACCACCGCTAAGCTAAAGGTGGCTAATGTTGGGCTATAAAGGAACTACAGCACGGTCACATGACTTCACGTCACCACCACTAAGCTAAAGGTGG
>NW_011334735.1:0-1339 GCF_000735185.1 Notothenia coriiceps
GGGGGGGGGGCTGCTCATCTGGATGGCCAATGGATGGTTGCCTGGATGAAGACGCGCAGCAATGAATATGCCAGAGCCATTACTCTGTCTCACTGTGACCTTTACACACGGGATGCAAGCGAAACATATGTTCTCTAACAAGAATGCTTTTTCTGCATCTCCTATTCATCTCCTGGGTCTCATAAAGTCCCAGCTTGTGTTGTTTATGGTGACCCTTAGCTTCAGAAAGCCGGCTCCTCTGACACTCATTTCTGTTGCCTCATTATGGTGATACAATAAAAAGTGAAGCCAGAACTTCATGTCCTCACTGAACTCATGTTACATTAGTATTCAGACGCTGCCTCGCACATATAGGAAGCAAACTCAACATTTAGGCCTGTAGATAGCAGCACTGTACATCAATAATTCAGTGTGCTGATGGTACTCATACTGCCAAGTCCAGGTTAAACATAAATCAAAGGAAGAAAACCGCAACCTGATAACTATCCTGAAATCATGTGGAAACTGCAGGGTCTTCCTTCTTCTAACTGGATATCAAGGTTTAAATCTTCTGTCTTGGGCTGAATCTGAATCTTTACTTTGTGTTATGAAGCCCAGCTCCATCATGAACCATTCCGAAAGGGTCCTTGTCTCTGGCAATTGCAGGCTTTAACAACCTTGGAAAAAGTAAACAATTCTACAAATACACATACATTATTATTTGTTTATGCTGGTTTACTTTTTGTTGAGTCAATAGATTTAAATGTGACTATTTACAAATCAAAATACATACAACACGACACTTTGGAGAATGCTTTGAAACTCCATTTACAGGAGAACCTTGGATATCATCGCACAAGATGGGCCAAAATGACTCGCCTAAAAAAAAGAATCCCTCATTGTCATTCTGCAACATTCTGGTTGTACAAATGCAGCTGTCGTTTAGTCCATTATGCTGCACACGAAAGAAAGAACACAACAAAAACGCTGGGTTACGAATTGTAACCCTTGTTATATTAACACTGGCGGAGCCCTCTACTGGACTCTATGGGTACTACCCTCTATGCAATAATTCACCTACTGAGATTTCTATAGACGTAGCCGGCCTTGGGGCGGGCCTACCTGAATGCGCCATGGATGTATAATAAGAACTGGATACAGCGTGGGAGGCGCGGCCTCATTCATTCCTGAGAGTTGCTCATTGGCGCATGATGATAAAATGGCCCAGCTTTTGAGAGAGCGAAACGTCACAGATTACCCGGCATGTCTGAGAAGTACCCGTATGTGCGCTCATAGCGCATGCGCAACTTTAACCAAAATGCTCGTTCACATCAAGCACCTCAATTTGCGTACACGTAAC
>NW_011334736.1:0-2484 GCF_000735185.1 Notothenia coriiceps
GATATGGTAGTGTCACCACTGACAGGTCTCTCTTGAAAAGGAGACCTTGTGTCTCAATGAGATCTAAACCTGTATAAATAAAGGCTAAATAAAAATAAAAATATTTGAATAATATAGTGTAGGGCCATACCTATATAAGGCATATTTATACTTTTTATTTTTCAAAATACCAAACAGATCATGCATTTTAGCCATTCCTCATTTTGCTCAATTTAACACTGTCTGTTCATGGGCTGATTCTGTGAGAACAGCACCATCTACAGGCCTGGCATATATATGTACTACAGCGTCTCCAGCGCTTTTCGAACAGCAATGTCCGTGGCTGTCTCCTCCTGATTGGTGGAGTTGGCCCAATAGCCGTAGCGCCTTCTGTGACGTCATAGAAGTGTTCAAATCTGTATCAGTCTGTTTCAGATCCGTCGCAGCCCCTTTTTAAGAGATTTGGGTATGGAGGAAAATAGAGAGGGTTGTGTTTTCTGACATTTGGTGAGTTCCCTGGAACACCAGGGACACATATTCATGTATAAAAGACGTACAAAAGTGCATTTTGCATGATAGGTCACCTTTAAGGTGAGATGGCGCCTGCCCATTAAGGGCTTTGTACAAATAACTTGTTCTGTTATTAACTTCCACAACAAACATCTAAGCCGCAGCACTGCTTACTACAGAGAACTTTAATTCACTTGAGAATTTCTCTTTGAGGCAACTCCACAAAATAACTTACATTACTGCTCGCACTTATCTCTGCATGGATTTAACCTGTTGAAAACTACAGTGTGATGTGTGAAAGTGGAAAATATTTGATCTTAATAGTGTTGCTAGCCACACACTTTGGTAGGAAAATGTACTCCTGATGTGTTGAGGCTTCTTTTCACATCCTCTCTTGCCTTGTTTTGACATTGCCTGTCAGTATTTCTTTGGTAAAAAATGAGAATCCACCATAAACTCATCGTATGACGTGACAACTCAATATGTCTCCATGTTATGGTTGAGAAAACCGTTTGTCCTCTGTTGATCATGTTTACTGCATATCCGACATTCACTTCTATGATACAAGATTTAAATGCTACATAATGGCACAATACATAGATTTCCAGTCACAGTCATATACACTGTTTCCTCCCTACAGACCATCATCCCTCTTCGGAGGCTGCTATAAGCTCAAACACTGGATTCACATGCAGTCAATAGTGGATACCGCTCTGAGGCCTAAATCCCGTCTCACAGCCAAGCTAGTGTTAATACAAGGAGATTTGTGAGCCCTTCGCTACAAGCAACAGGCAGAGGAGAGGGAGAGCCAGCCATCCAGATCAAATGACTCAACTCTCCTGAGTGCTATGCGCTGTCAACATGAAGGATGCCATCCTTATTTCTTTTGATTAGTGAGTATAAATCCATGGGAAACAAAGCGAGGAGGATTCCGTAGTTTACGCTTATGTGCAGAATGGCTTGACCACACTATTGTATGACTTGCTTTATGTTGTCTTCCATGCACTGACCTCTTCTTTGTGGTGTGTTTAAGACTAGAACCGCCAGAGGTCGCTGTATACCTAAAACCGCCAACGGGTAAAATGTACAAGCTATAGAGAACCACAGTGACGCGTCCTAAAACCCGGATTTAAACTCCTTCCGGTTCCTTTGTCAAAAACCAATGCAATTTCTCCATAGGATTTCGGAAAATAGCTCGAAATAAGGTCTGTGGTTGACACACATTTAAGGATCACGTTTTGTTCAGCCGGATAATATCCACATGTCTACCCTACTTTTATAATTTTCTAATCATAAATATAGTCGCCAGAAGCAAAATGCTAACGTTATGCTAGAAACGAACTACAGCAGGGTCGCTGCTTCAACGTCACGGCAATTTAAGATCCATATTAAAAACTACAGATTCAAAATTGTACAAGTTGAAGCGTTTGTTTTAACAGTTTGCAAGAGCGCAGGTACTTGCTTTCAAGCAGAACAGGGCAAACAAACTTAGCGGGAGTGTTTACGTTTTTGGTGTAATGACGTACAACGTCCTCGACAATTTCTGTAGTCCTATTCAGCCACTTGTTAACAACCATCGTTTTTCAGACATGTAAACTCTTCAAAAATCACCAGTGGGGTCACTGCTGATGTATTTAATGTCGTAGAACAAAATGTGATCTGTCTCTTCAATTTGTGTCAACCACTGTCCTTATTTCGAGCTATTTTCCAAAATCCTACGGAGAAAATGCATTTGTTTTTTGTTGAAGGAACCGGAAGTAAAAATGCTTACTTACTTCCGGGTTTTAGGACGCGTCACTGCGGTTCTCTATTAGAATGCATCGATTTTCAAGGTACAATGTTCTTTTATTTATCATACAAGAACAGTGAGTTTTGATCGCACAGGGATGAAACTTATACCACTCTCTCAGCTTTTCATATGATATAGTTTGTGCAGATAGCATGAAGTATAAAATATCGCTACCAGTGCTGATTTAAACGCTTGTGTTTCGTTTT
>NW_011334737.1:0-2033 GCF_000735185.1 Notothenia coriiceps
AAATCTAATCAATTTCAGTCCAACTCTCTCAATAACCTTGGCCAAAACAATAAACAGTTCAACATAAAGTGCCAGTTGCACCAACAACGTAATAAATAGTTCAACATAAAGTGTACCATTTAAAATAAAATAAAAAAGTGCCAGTGATTGACCTCAATCCCTCCTATTCTTCTGATTCTCCTGATGAAAAATAAAATCTCTCTGTTGCATAGGCCACTGTTTGATCAACGCGAATTGGGTGTGGGTCCTTGTACTCCGAGTCGGGCTAACGTCCACGCTAGCTTCCACGCTAGCTGCTATATGTTTTGGATTGAGGTGATACTTGAGGCTTGATGTGCTGCGGTGATATGCAAATTCCTTTTTGCATAATTTGCAAACAACCGTGCTCTTATCGATGCTTCCATCCGTCCGTTTTTTAAAACAAAATGTCCCATCCACGGGGCCAACCAAAGCGGTCTCATCAGCTTCTTCGTTCACGTTTGACTATTGTTCACTGTGGTTTGTTGTTGTTTGAAGTCATGAACGTTAGTTGGTGCTCCAGTATAATCGGTACCCCTGAAACTCATCCAGTGAGAAACGTTCCGCGGTGCAAAAATAAGTGCGATTAAAATGCGTTAATTTTTGTGTAATTAATTAATCTTAATTAACGCGTTAAAGTCCCGGCCCTAGTAATGATACTGTATGTGGGCTCTTTCTCCCCAGGCAGTTTCCTCTTCACTTGGACCAGGGAGGATCCAGAAGAGGCCGTTTGAGGAAGCCTACCTCACACAGGAACTGAGTGTATGTTGTACCAGGGAGAGTTTGTTTTTATGTTAATGCTAACTCTAACATATTCGCCATCATGCTTCAGATGGTTGTGTATTTAATAGCAATTCATCTCTAGTTTGTAGTTTCTGTTGAACATTTATAAATATGACAATTTGTGAATTCTGTATTGGAACTATTTCTTGACACACCACAGCTGTGCAGCTACCTGAAATACATATCTTTTCTTCACAGTGATATTTGGTTCCATTGTACCTGTACCAAACCAGAACCAGAATCTGTAATCTGGCAACCCGCTCTTTAGCATGAGGTGCCGATCACGATTTATAGGCAGATGGATAACCAAAATAGCTCTAGTCTATAAAACCCAATTAGTTGCTTTTGTATTTCTGTATATGTGCAAATCAAGGTACTAATCTCTAGGTCTGAAAAGTGAAGCCACTGTGAAAGTGCCTTAAACCTGCATTCTCTATAGTGACCAGCAGGGGGCGACTCCACTGGATTCAGTCTATAAGAAAGCTTATGGAATCAATCTTTAGTTTTGAACTAAATGCAGCATGATGTTTATCACCACCTGTTACCTACAACTTGTGTGTTGGTTGATATGTTGTTAAACTTTGGACAGAGCCAGGTGTTTGTTTCAGCCTTTATGCTAAGCTAAGCTAACCACTAGGCTTGGGCGGTATGACGGTATTACGGTATACCAGTGTATTTCGAAATACCGTCGGTATGATTTTCAATACCGTGACGTCACAGACTGTGCGCCAAATCACAGATGCGTTTCATTCTATTACACTGACACAGAGTTTTGATAGGGACGACATTGGTTGTAATGCACAGCACGCGCCAGCAGAGGGCAGGGGAGGGCAGTCCGTCTTTCCCGCTCTCAGAGCTCAGCACAGAGTTGAGCTGAGCAAGATGGCGGTAGCATTTGCCGGCCCCGAACTCGGACAACTAGTAAAAAAGAAAAATAGCCTCTGCGCCTGTTTGGGACTATTTTGGGTTTACTCCTCGCCAGTGACTTCATCCAGCACAACGAGAGACAGAGGCACTTCTTTGGGAATGTTTAAGATGGGGTGAGTGAGTGTTGACATTTTTTAATCCTATGCAACTGGTTGATGGTTTTGTAGTGGAGGTCGGACGGTTTTAAAAACGAAAGCATTAACGTGCTAAACATTCACGCGAGTAATCCAATGAATCAAATGGAAATAAGGTTTTTAACACATGCACGGAATAATATTGCCAAACTAGTTAGTGAATATAGCAAA
>NW_011334738.1:0-2080 GCF_000735185.1 Notothenia coriiceps
CAGAAGAAGAAGAAGTGACGTCAGCGGCTTCATTTGCGTAATCTTCCCTCAGGGAACTTATTCCGGTGTGAACGCGATCTGTACTTAGTTGCAAAGTACTTGGTGTGAAAGCGGCTAATGTTTTTTTAATTTGGTTCGATCTCAGAAATTAGGTCTATGGTTAAAACAAGCTAAAGAGATTGGTTGGATACCTTGGTTGGTGATTGGCTAATGGTTACACAAGCCAAAAAATCCTTATGACATCATAAAGTCGCCAAAATCTGATCAGCTCATTTTCAGACAGGTTTTTATATAAATGGATCAGGACAAAAAGTGAGTTAATATTTTTTCCTGAAACTTTTAGAATCTCTGGGTGAACAAGTTTATGTATAAAAGACGTGAAAAAGTGGATTTTGCACAATAGGTGACCTTTGAAGCCTTAGGCAGAGACTCACCGGTGGTACGACCGGAGGCGTACAGGGACAGCACGGCCTGGATGGCCACATACATGGCGGGAACGTTGAAGGTCTCAAACATGATCTGGGTCATCTTCTCTCTGTTGGCTTTGGGGTTGAGGGGGGCCTCAGTCAGCAGGGTGGGGTGCTCCTCAGGGGCCACACGCAGCTCATTGTAGAAGGTGTGGTGCCAGATCTGAGAAACAGGAACAGGGTCCATGTCAGTGGCTGAATTTAACCATATGTTTGATAAAAATGCACAAAAAGGACCCCAGAATATAAGAACTATTAAATTGACATGGTTGGAAGCCAGCATAGTTGTAAAACAAGAGCAGGCATACGTCATGCAGTGTTCCTTGTGTTAAAGTAAATTTGCAAAACAGTTTTATGGAATAACTTGTCCATGGACATTAAACAAAGTCAACCATTGGCAATTTTAAAGACTAATGTTTAGGTGGCTTTGTGGGAAGAGTTGATGGTTCACTTTGAAGGAAGGAGTTTAATCTATTGGTGTGGAGTTTCAAAGAGAACAAGCTGTTTTGTCGTAATTCGTCTTTTGCCATCTTTTTGCATGTTTTCATGTAAAGTGTAGAGTTTTTTTCTGTCGGGACCACTTTGGAAATGAGTGTTTTTAGTATTGTCTTTTGACGCTACTTTCTAGAAATGTTGTCAAATCAAAACCAAGAATTTACTTTAGAATTAGTCTGAGCATAAACAGTGAGGTATTTCTGTTTGTCTTCACCTTCTCCATGTCGTCCCAGTTGGTGATGATGCCGTGCTCGATGGGGTACTTCAGAGTCAGGATACCCCTCTTGCTCTGGGCCTCGTCTCCCACATAGCTGTCCTTCTGACCCATACCCACCATCACACCCTGAGAACGAAGCAAACACAGCTCAGAACCTCAGCAACAACACAGATAAAGCTACAAAACCGTAACCCTCCAGAAACGTATGTGTCCTTGTTCAGTATTCCTACCTGGTGACGGGGGCGTCCAACAATGGAGGGGAAGACGGCGCGGGGAGCGTCATCACCGGCGAACCCAGCCTTCACCAGGCCGGAGCCATTGTCGCACACGAGGGCGGTGGTCTCGTCGTCGTCACACATGTTTGGTCTTTTCTAGGCTGGCCTTCTGTACAACACAGCAAAACATGAGTTTAGATAGTGTGTCTTTTCAACTCAAGACACTAAACATTATCACTCTCTTTGATAAAGCTTTGGAAAGTATGCCCCTATCATGTTTAAATGTGTCTATATAAAGTCTAATTTGACATGAAAACAAAACAATCAAGTGAAACAATCTAGCACTATGTTTAGTATGAAGACACCTCTGAGTGCTCTAATCTCCTCTCTGAGTCTCCCAGCTGCCTGAAAAGCAAAAATGGGACATGGCTCAGCCCCCCCACACACACTCAGGTCTATTTTCGGCCTTGGGACCCTTGTCACCCCCAACAGCCTGTATCTTATCATTAAGCCGGAGCCAGTTAACAGCTGAGGCGGTGTGTCTTTTGACATGTGGAGGTCTGGGTCTCAGCTGTCGCCACACACAGTGGTCTCTGTTTGGAGCCAGACCATGTGCTGTGGTCCCTAGGAGCTCTGCACACAGCCCGCATCACAACTGCATCCTGCATCCCCCCCCCCCCCCACAC
>NW_011334739.1:0-2332 GCF_000735185.1 Notothenia coriiceps
GTACAGTATGTGTGTGTGTGTGTGTGTGTGTGTGTGTGTGTGTGTGTGTGTGTGTGTGTGTGTGTCTGTGGTGAGGCAGTTTTAAAAAGTCCCTCTCTCAAAACACATCAAAGTGAAGCAGAGGCAATGGTAAGGTCTCTGCATCATGCCCGATAAGAGGCAGTTTCCATTAAGTCGCTTTGCCTCTCGGATTAGAGAATAATCTTTCCTTACTCCTCTTAGAATGGTTTCCCTCTTCACCATTCTTCTACTTTTGTGCTGGTGTTTCTGCTTTTGTACTGTTCATTGGTGTGGTGACATCTCTTTTTTCCACTCTCCACATACTCTTACCTAAAGGCTCTATTAATTTATTGCTGCAATGTGTAGCATGAAACAGATGTCTGTGGGTCACATTTCTGCAACATATAACATATCACAATTTGAACATGGGTCTTTACATGCATGCTCTCACAAACACTGCTTGATTAAGAAGATTTACTCACTCAAAGAGACACAACATTAAGGTCACAGTCATCCAGACAAAGCGTTTGCTTAAAGGTGACCCTGTGGTTACCAACAGTCCTTATGAAGACATTTAGCTATACATGTACAGTGAGACATGGTATGTGATTCAGTTCAGAGCTCCTCAAAATGCCATAATGGAATGTTAGAAAAAGATCACTTGTCACCGGCTTGACATTCAATATCAGGATTCATGTATTTATTATCCTTGCAAGAATGGAAGTAGTCATCACGCATAGGGCTGCATGGGAAAAATAGTTCTCAGAACAGTGTCCTTGACATGCCTTATACATGAGAGGGTGTATCACAGTCACGAGATGCAGAATAACGGTTCAAAGCAGTATTCTGGCCTTAGTTCAGATTAGCTAAGGTCTGCGTAAAAAATAAACATGACAGTCATATCTCCATAGGCTGAATCATCACGTTAACCGAAGAGTACATTCAGTATTTTCCCAACACAATACTTGCCAGTTGCCAGGGGTATCCGACTTTTACACAGTGCCACTGATCATGACCTAAGTCGTGCAGGGGCCTACCCTTTGATCTCCAGCATTTACATGGTCACACAATCTAAAGTGCAAGACATGTGTTTATTTATTGTTAATTCATTTTAAATACAATCAACAGGAAATATGGTTGGTTAAGCTGATCATGCTTTCATGCAACAATATAAGATAACACTGTTTTTAGTCTCTCAAATATGGAAATGTCCTTATTTTATTCCGTTTTTACATCATATTAAGCTAAATGTCTTGGTTTTTAGATAAACCAAGAAATGTAAATAATGCGCTTCGACTTTGAAAAAATTCAATGGACATGTTTGGACTCACAATTTATTGACCATGTGAAAAACCAATTAGACATGACGGACACAGTAGCCAGTAGGGATGTAACAATACCAAAACCTCATGGTATAATATCATGAGAACATTATCGTGGTATTTATGACTCAATTAAAATGAAGCAGATTTGTAATTTAATGCACTGTATTACATGATAAATCTGACTTGTGCCTTCAGAATTTGTATTCATAAGCATTATCTCTCTTATCGTGACCCGGGTATTAATCATATATATATATATTTTTTATTAATTATAAAGACATAATATAAAAGGTATCGATCCAATGTGCACCACCTCATTGCTTCAACAGTAAAATTAAGTAGACACAAAAGAATAAAACTCACAGCCAACCTAATTGTTTTCACAGGCTGCACCGTCAGTCTTTTCAAATCTGCAAAGAAGCAGTCACTAAAGATGATAAGATCATTATCTTTATGTCTTTAATTCATTTAACCTGCATGGCTCATTTGGGAAACATATCACCCATAGTGATGAGATGTTCGGTTTCATTGGAGAATTGGACATATCAAAGTTGATTACCTTAAAGGCCTTTTTATTTGCAGCATGATATAAGAAAGCCTTCAAAGTTTATAGAGTGAGAATGCCATGAATTGCATAGTTATTTTCAGTCAGTGTTTCAAATGTACTTCATTCAGGTTATCTCAAGGAAGTGAATTCTGCAACACCTTTTTGTAAATGAGGACAAACGAAGACAGTACATGTTTATATGACTCTCAATTTAAGTAGAAGAAAAGTCAGCACATGCTGTTATTAAATACCATAGTTATGACAAACCAGCCATGATGAAAATGTCATTATTATTATTACTTTTGTTTTATTGGCAAGAAAATCTACAAGAGATTGTACAGTGCAATCAGAGGGATACAGTATGTCCACGTTTTTGAGCAAGTCCACGAATCCAGTCTTTGTCAAGTCTGTCACCACCTTCGCGCAGCTGCTGGCGCCACTTCATCCGGTCCTCCGCCAG
>NW_011334739.1:2342-5396 GCF_000735185.1 Notothenia coriiceps
AGAAGAGGGGACACATGTTGATGTAGAAGAGACATGGAGAAGAGGGGACACATGTTGATGTAGAAGAGACATGAAGAAGAGGGGACACATGTTGATGTAGAAGAGACATGGAGAAGAGGGGACACATGTTGATGTAGAAGAGACATGGAGAAGAGGGGACACATGTTGATGTAGAAGAGACATGGAGAAGAGGGGACACATGTTGATGTAGAAGAGACATGAAGAAGAGGATTTTGCATAATATATTGGCAAGAAAATCTTCAAGAGATTGTACAGAGCAATCAGAGAGAATCCAGTCTTTGTCAAGTCTGTCACCACCTTCACGCAGCTGCTCGCGCCACTTCGTCCGGTCCTCTGCCAGCCTCTCCCAGTTGTCCGTCGCAATGTCCAGGGCCTTCATGTCAAGCTTTACGACATTCTTGAAGCGCAGCAGTGGTCGTCCTCTGCCTCTGGAACCAGCGCTCAGCTCGCTGTATAAGATGTCCTTTGGCAGGCGGCCATCTGGCATTCTGCGAAGCTGACCGAGCCACCGCAGCCTCCTGACCTTCAGTGTTTGGAACATTGACTTGCTGCCCGTACGCGCCAGCACCGCCTCGTTCGTGACCTTGTCCCGCCATGTGATCCCGAGGATGTTGCGCAGGCACCGCATGTGAAAAGCATTTAGCTCTCTTTCGTGCCGCGCGTAAGTTGACCACGCCTCGGAACCATACAGCAGGACGCTGACCACGCAACATTGGTTGATGCGTGTCTTAGTGCGCTCGGTGAGGTATTTATTGCTCCACGCTCTTGAGCGCAAACGACTGAAAGACGTTGCGGCTTTGCCGATACGAGTCTGGATCTCCTTAACTAGCGACAGGTCACTGCTGATTGTTGAGGCAAGATACGTGAACCGGTCAACAGTCTCCAGCACATGCTCATTCAATGTTAAAAATGCCAGAAAACAATATTTCTGTTCATTAAAAACTGTATAAAATAAAGAAATATTTAGATTTGTTTTGACTTTTCTAGATTTAGCTTTTTATTAGATTTAGATTTTTGGGGGATTTAAATGTTCTTTTTAAATTACATTTAATTTGTATTAAAATACTTTTTGGGGATTTAAATTCAACATTTTCAATTTATAAATATTATTTTCTTTATATATTTTTTTCTTTATATATTTTTTACTCCAGAACAATGAGCATCAAACAGAGCGTCAGACGGCAGAGACAGCTTTGTTTTTACGGATCATTATTATGGGATGGATGTCCGGAGGCAGGCTGACACTGAAACTGAGATTTATCCGTTTCTTAGAGGAAGGAAAGAAACCGTAACTCTGGATGTATTTGTTGTTCGAGGTCGCTATATGACTCAGCAGCTTTAAGACATTCAAATGTTTTTCTTCTTATGTATATATTCATATTTGTATTTCATTCTTTGACGGAGCACATTCAGATGGTGATGACTGTGCGTATTCTAATGTAATATGTGCACTGGTTGTCTTGACTAAGATTTAGAGAGTTTCCTCACCTTGTTGTACTCCACGTGCAGCTTCTCCTGCTCGCTCTCCAGCTTGTCTTTCAGGCTCTTCTGCTCCGAGATGTTGTCCTGGATCTGGATCATGCGCATGTTCCGCTCTGAATATCAATGGGACAAAAATCAATAGCACGATCACAATCAGCATACAGGAAAACGCTCATGAGAGAGTGTACTGATCGCAGATAGGCTAACGGAGGAGGATCTCAAGGGCAGCGCCACGGCGTCATCACAGCCACTTATCGGGGGAGAAAACGACTTTATACGACATACACACAATGACTAAAACACTCAGTAAAGAGTTAAAGATATTCAGTGCAGAGATAACACTAAAAACCGTTGGTTACATTTACAATACCAGACCATATTCGTTCACTTTGGCAGGAAAACGGTTATTTTTATAAAACGTGAATCAGATAAATAGTACCTGGAAATACTAGCTCACTGTTTTGTCGAACATTATCTCACTCCCAAAGTGTTTCTCGTATGAAGGGGGAATAAGATGCAGGAATAAGTCCTAAACCTGGGAATGATTCAGTATTTCATCACTTCCTGTCCCCTAGTCTGGAGGTCATTGGTTTTCTGAATGTGTTTTTGGTTGTTATCCTGAAATAACACATTTTAACATTTTTTTCTATCACATAAAATACGTCAGTAAATACCTCACTGGTGGATTTAAAAACAGCGGTTATTTAGTTAGTTGACTAAATGTCATCAAGCCCAACATTAGCCACCTTTAGCTTAGCGGTGGTGACGTGAAGTCATGTGACCGTGCTGTAGTTCCTTTATAGCCCAACATTAGCCACCTTTAGCTTAGCGGTGGTGACGTGAAGTCATGTGACCGTGCTGTAGTTCCTTTATAGCCCAACATTAGCCACCTTTAGCTTAGCGGTGGTGACGTGAAGTCATGTGACCGTGCTGTAGTTCCTTTATAGCCCAACATTAGCCTCCTTTAGCTTAGCGGTGGTGACGTGAAGTCATGTGACCGTGCTGTAGTTCCCTAATCTATGTCAGTATCATAGGCGTTTGTTTGACACAGAGGTTATTTTCTGCTATAATAAAAAATCAAAGAGAAATCCCATGCTGCCTTCAGGGTCCAACACAGAAAAACGACCCCCCTGTATCCCCCTGATGTTTCCTCACCCATGTAGTAGTTCACGAAGTCTGCAGTGAGCGCAGGTTGCTTGTGTTTCCTGCGGCCGTCCATGCTAGCGTTAGCATCCGACGTGTCCACGGGGAAGATGTCGGTGCTGATGCCCATAAGCTCCGCCTTCCTCATCAGTTTCCTGATGGCCGAGGCACTGGAGGTCAAAGGTCGCGGCAGCTTCTCTCGAGGAACCCAGGCCTGAGGACGGGTGTTTCTGGAGAGTTCTGCTTTGGCCCGATACTGCTGGAGGCGAGTGGTGATCCGGGCCTGGAAGACAGTTTTATAATATAATAAAATACAGTGCTTAGTGTAACTGACTCAGGGACAGTTTCATCCCTCAGGCCATAAGACTGCTAAACACCTGAGCTCTGTAAAGTGCCCCCATAAACATT
>NW_011334740.1:0-5635 GCF_000735185.1 Notothenia coriiceps
CTTTGGGAACCCCTGTCCTAGACGATATAAATACTTCTCCCACATTTGCTTTACATTTCTTAGTTACACCTGAGTAAAGTGGATGTCAGCTACCTGAGAGAACAGGGCTGCTCTGTAGTTAGCCCCCTCTCACCAGAAGAGGGCAGTGATGCTCCACTGACTGTCAGCTACAGTTAAACCTTAGATGGGAAGAAGAAGAAAAAAGCTCACCCACAGGTTTGTTTCCGGGTCAGCGCGTCACGTTGCCACACTGTAAACACAACTCAGTTTAAACAGAATAATTCAGAATAAGTGATGCACTGCGGTTTCTCTTGAGGTAGGTAACCATTTTTCACTTTAAAAATGTCCGTTTCTGTCTGACATACAGTGACTTTAAATCACTGGATATGTGTTGTGTTGTTAGTTCAGTGCTGAATGTTTCCACAGTACAGCCACCTGTGAATGTACCACCAGCGTGCTGTTACTTTTTATAGGGCTCTTTTTCATAATTGTGTTTAAAAAATATGTGTAATTCAGTAACCATGCTCGTGAGATTTGGTTGACTTGCTCATTTTTCTTCTAGTGTGTTACAGTCACCATAGCTAACTGTTAGCTCATGATAACTGCACATCACTTTTATTGCTCATAAAATGACTATTTACATCGAAGAGCTAATGCTAGTAATAGTAATTATTTCTTACATAAGCCAGCTCCAGATGTGAGCATTTGCTATAGTCTGATCAGTCTTGTTTGTTTACTTTTTTATAAGAATAATGTGGTGTAAAAAAAACATTTAAAAGCATAGATTGTTCATTCTCTGTAAGAGGTAAGACAGTCTGTCATTTGTGAACTACTACTGTAACATCACAGAGATGTGTGACAGCTGATTTATTTGGGGCTTGATGCATTGTTGACCTGCAGGACTAACATTATGCGATCTTCAATATTCTTAACTCTAGGTTCCTTGACTTGCTTTTTCCAAGTTCATCTTGAGATTCTTGTTGAACATATACAGTCTTTCCTGATTTGTGGATTATTTTAAGTGTGATACATGTATCACACTTTTGTATGTATTTTAGAAGAGTTATTATGTGATAAGAGCAAATGCATTGTTTTCATCACACCATTAGGCTGTTGGGAAGTTGTATTTGATTGTGTGTAGAACTACATATTGGTCTACACCAGGGGTATCAAACTCAAGGCCCGGGGGCCAAATCCGGCCCGCGACTTCATTTTATGTGGCCCGCAAGAGCTTGCAAAGAATATAATATGTTTATTATACGGTTACATGCTACTTTACATAAGCACGTTGCCCATAAACTACATGTCCCACAATGCATCTAAAATGGAATTTTTTTTTCTCAGAATTGGACTTGTTTTCTTCAAAAAATATGCTTTTATTCTCAGAATTAGATTTCTTTTTCAAAATGTCCCTTCTTTTTTTCAGAATTTGGCTTTTCTTTTAAAATAATTTTGTGACATTCTTACTGAAGAGACTTGCAATTATTTTCACTAGACATAGTCAATGATGAAGTTATTACCCTATCCGATAATCAATATATAAATATTTATGTATTTTTATATAGTCTTAAAGTTACAACCGGCCCTTTGAGTGCAACCATAATGCTGATGTGGCCCGTGATGAAATTGAGTATGACACCCCTGGTCTACACCGTCTGCAGTATTTAGAGATTTAGGATGTATGCTGTGATTGAATTTCTCATGTTCCTTTTGTTCTTGTTGTCAGGTTGAAATAATCATGAAGAACCGAAGCGGGGTCTATGTGGACAACCGGCTCAAACAGAGAGTGGAGCAGGTAAACACCCATGGCCTCACTGTATGATATCAGGTCTTTGGGATTCATTTAATAAACCATGTCCTTGTTATTCATTAAGTAACAAATAAGCAGTATAACGCTCTTAGCTCGTCCATTCCATTAACCAGGGATCTTACGATTGCCCATGATGAGAAGGGAGGGACACGGCTTATATCTCATTTTCTCCATTATCTGGACCCAACTCTCCTCCTTCTCCCCTCTGCATCCTCTCTGAAGTGATGTCACAGCCTGGGTCCTTCTTTTATGCTGTGTCTAGTGTTATTTGTGTTTTTGAATGAGAATGCCATCTGAGACCGGGTCTGATTTTCTTGATGTTGAATTGTGTTTTCAGTACATGGCGACCTGCTCCAGTGAATATGTGGACCTGTCAGCCATGGCTGTGAAGCTCCAGAGACTGCACAGGCAAGTGCATCACAACTAGGGACTTTCACCATTTGGAAAAAGAATAATAATTACGATTAGTTCGATTTATAGTTCAATATGATTCACGATATTGGAGGGAATTCATCCATTTGGAATCAGAATTCACATTATCATTGAAAGATATTTTAAATGATCTTGGTGTGATTTGTTTTTGATTTTGTTAAGTCATTCAAAATGATATTTAAAACATATTTAGCCATTAACAAATATATTGTTCTTATGATTAGAATATTGCACTTGTCCATAATGAGTTTCGATAACAAATCTAAATAGAACTTATTTAAATAAAACAAACTAATGAGCACACAGTTGAATCCTCACCTCTAGGTATTAACATTAGCACCTTCATAGCAGTGGGAGTTATTTCACGGCAGTTGCATAAGACTGCTTTTTTTAAAGGTCACCTATTATCTAACAACTTGTCCACGTCTTTTATACATAAATCTGTGTCTCCTCTGTGTAAAGAGATTCGGAAAGTTTCAGGACAAAAAAGTTCTCTCACTTTTTGTCCTGATTAATTTATATAAAAACCTGTCTGAAAAGGAGCTGGTCAGATTTGGGCCACTTTGTGATGTCACCATGTATTTTGGGCTTGTACAGCCATTAGCCGATAACTTTAGCCAAAATAATTGGTATTTCCAGCCAAACACTTCAGAGACATGTTTTGTAGAGACCTATAATATATTGTTAAAAAGAGTATAATAAGTAAAAAGTGGACACTGAATGTGTATTAATGTCTATATAAACAATTAAAAAATGTTCTGTTTATATTTCATCTTTAGAATGGATTACGGCAGGCGAAACAGAATAGCTTTCAGGCTTCAAGTAGAGAAAGGTAAGAGTGTACCGTACATTACTGCCGTATCACACTGTGTAGTTTGGCGTACATGTGTTTTCAGTCCGTGTGTTTCTTTAACAATTATTGCACTTGTTGTGATTGTTATAACATTTGTTTAATCGTGCAGCGATGGTACTAACTCATCCATGCCATTGTTCATGATAAAACTCTGATCTGTTTTTTTGATCTGCCTCTCCTAGTGTATGACATATTAATGAAGGACTCTGGGATAGATGATCTGGAGAACAAACACATGGTTAAGAGAGCAAAGCACGCCAACAAAGGCACGGGGTAAAGAACACCCTCTAACACTGCTTCCCTCCAATGTACTCATATTCTATATACACAAGTGTGTGTGTGTGTGTGTGTGTGTGTGTGTGTGTGTGTGTGTGTGTGTGTGTAGTGAAGGCGGCAGCAGCAGCAGCTCAGAGGGGGACGGCGACAGTGATGACGTCGTTCTGGAGGACACGGTAAGAAGAAATGGGAAGGTTGAATCAATTGAATCAAAAGGCTACGGGAAGATTCAGACCAAAAGGAATAAAGAAATGTTTATGGCAGGGTTCTTACGGTCATTAAAAACCTGGAAAAGTCATGGAAATTCAAAATGCTAATTCCAGGTCCTGGAAAAGTTATGGAAAACACTTAGAAAAACTTGAATCCACCAAGGCTGTCCTTTCTAAACAAAAGATATGGATAGATAGATTGATTTAAAAAAGATTCCTGCTCTAAAAGGGATGGCAGTTTCTTTATCAAGAGCCTTTTAGGTATATTTACAATATTTATCAGTGGTAAAAGGCTTTTCTTTTCCCACAATTTAATACAAACTTTTTTAATATATCAATACAAGGCAATCATCAAAACGTGATTTGATTGATTTTGCTAACTTATAACTTAACTTAGGCAATATACCTCACCTCTAGTGAGGGGCCCAGCCCTTGGTATGTTTTTCTGTATGTGGCCCAGCTGATCTGGGAGGGACTTCCAGAGGCGCGGGGCGAATGAGCAGAAGGCTCGGTCTCCCATTGTTCGGAGACGTGTGTGAGGGATGTAAAGTAGAGGAGCGTGGCTGGAGCGGAGAGAGCGGGTAGATGTCTGGGTACGGATGAGGTCACAGAGGTATTTTGGGCTTTGTCCATTCAGGGCTTATGTATTATATTATATTCAGGGCTTCTCTAATGGGAGGCCTGACAGCATCCGTTGCAGCCAATGAGTGATGCTTGGGCTGTGAGCCTTTTTCCAAAACAATGCAATACAGGTTTTGGTGTAGAGAAAGCTGAGGTCTCTAAATGTTCTCTCACTATATGTATGCTCTTCTGGATATAAACCCAGCAGAAAACACTTTGGATCCACTCAAATCGGCTTTGAACTGATCTTCACTATTGCACCTCTTCCCAGAACACTTGAATCTTTCTGCGGAGAAGGGCTTTTTGCAGAAAACTACAACTAGTAGTGTGTCTTCCTGTGTTTTTGGACCTGCTTGTAATGTGTTATTTATATCGTGTATTATGTTTTTATTTTGAAATGTTAAAAATGTTACCCTTAATATTTGAAGCATCTTTGAGTACCTCAAAAAGCCCTCTATAAATGAAATGTATTAGTATTGCCTTAACCTCTTGTCAATAATAATATATAACTGGTTTGAAAGGAGTATATCGACTCTTTTTATATAGCCAGGCCCATCATTTCCCTTTGTTCTAGTTTTTCGTGAAGCTAAACATATCCTGGAGCTATCTCTGTACTAAATGGAGATGATGGATGTAGATTTGGATTGCCCTCAGGCACATTTCCCAAATATGGGACTGCTTCTTAAAGGTCACCTATTATGCAAAAATCTTTTTCATGTCTTTTTTATATAAACAATAACATGTGTCCCCTCTTTGTAAAGAGATTCTGAAAGTTTCAGGGAAAAAGATTCTCTCTCTTTTTGTCCTGTATATATCTGAGACCTATAATAGGGAACCTTTAAAGCAGTGGCCACCAACTGGCGGCCCGCGGGCCACATCCGGTCCGCCAGACATTCTCATCCGGCCCGCACGACGGGGGTGACTGTGGCGTTGGCGGAGTGGTTAGTGCGTTCGCCCCCCACCCATTTTTTACAAAGTCACGTGAGTAAGGTGCAGTACCGGAGTCCAACAGAGAGGCAGCAGCTGCGGGACAGTAGACTGCGTACTGCGAAACCTTCCCTGCCTTGAAGAAGAAGTGAGCCTTCGTTGTGAAGAGTCTGCTTTGTGCGCTCGGCACCACAGCAGTAGCCCCGCAGCGACAGAGTCCAGAGGCAGGAGCTGAGGGACAGTTGCCTAGAAGCAGGGTTGGGTTGTAACGGAATACATGTAACGGTGTTACGTAATCAGAATACAAAAATCAAGTTGGCTAACTATTCAGCTGGCGTTACATTTGAAAAACGAGTAATCTGATTACAATTACTTAAACCTGAAGTGAATACATTTTGGAATACTTATTGGAATTATTGGTGGAAAAGATTCCTCATAAAATGTAATATTCATTACCGGCAGAACTGTGTGCACACTGCACAGCGCTGCAGCATGTCTGAGCGAGAT
>NW_011334741.1:0-10754 GCF_000735185.1 Notothenia coriiceps
ATGGATACCATTCATTCCACTCACTCCATCTTTTCTGTGTCCAGTTAAAAGGCAGTTCATGAGCATCGTCAGGTTCGCTAGTGCAGGTGGCACCGGCGGCTGTGGCCGTTGTTGAAGCCCCTCTTCAGGCTCCGCATCGACAGGCCTCTCCCTCGGTGTGGAGCTGTCAAACTCGACCCTAACGCCGCTTACAGCCAGCCAACTAAAAGTTGTTTTCCGTTCACGTTGTCATTTTTAGACTCCTTTGCTTCTTTGCTTGTGAATCAAAAAGCTGCGAGGCATGGCTGTTTTCGTTTTGCCATATTTTTTATCTCAAAGCCAGAGTAAAAAAAATCAATATGAACATTTCAAATACCGCTCAGGCATCGCCACCGTAACCATAGCAACGTAAGTAGCGTAAAGAATGCAGCGCCGCCACGTACAGATGGCAACACCCAGAAATATTCACAAATATAAAACAAATATTTCAAGAACTTTTATTTACAGAAACTCAACATTTCTAATCTGTGTGACACAAATATGCACAATTGTTTTGGGCTCCCCTATTTATCTCAAAGTCGGCCTTCAGGGGAGCTCCCTCCCTCTTCGGGGGAGCCAAGCTCCCCCTGGCTCCCCCCCCCATTTCGAACAGTGCGTGTATCAGTGCATCCAGTCTTTATGCTAAGCTAAGCTAACCCCATCTCAACCCCCAGCTTTGGACACATTCCATCTTCTCATCTCACTCTCAAAATGGAAGCAAAAAGGCATTTACAAAATGATGGACTACTATTTGAAGTTGAGGTTATTCTCCTCTTTGCAATATACATATGGGGGATGGGGGCTCTTTCCAAAGGTCATACCAGGATACCAGGGTGGGAGGCTGATGGTTAATTCAGATTCAGGAATGTGGATTCAGCCTCCCCATTACGTCCTCTTATTATATATAAGTGGAGCGAGAGCTGCGTTCACATTCTTTGTGATGACGTGTAGCGCGTTCTCACTGATGGACTCAAAGACTGACCTGCACTATTCTGATTTTCATGAATGCAATTTAATCTAAAACAAATCTTATTGTCAGGTGCAATGATGCAGTGTATAGAGCACTGGCTTCATACATGTGGGTAGCTCAGTAGGGGCTTGTGTCCCTGCACGGACCAAACATACTGCTCCAGAGCACATCACCATAGCAACCCCTTCACTCTGACACCTCTCCATTAATGCACGTTTGTGCATGTGGGCATTTGAACTGTAACTTTATTAACAGAGTGAAACCTGAATGTGTTCTCCTTCTCCATGTGTCCCCTGTGGTCAGAGGTGGAGGACGTGGTGAACAGTATTCTGTTCCTGCTCAGTGATAAGAGCAGCATGACGAGCGGGGTCTCTCTGCCTGTGGACGGGGGCTTCCTGGCCTGCTGAGCCAGCACATCGGCCCCTCGCTCAGAGGAGGACAACAAGTATAGCCTTAAAGTCATTTTGTTTAACAAATAAAATACAACCACCCTCAAACCTTTCTACTTCTTTGCGCTTATGTCTATTTAATATTGGCTCATGTTTATTTTCTATTCTTGTAAGTATTATGAACAAGTCTGAGTCTGCTGAGATTGACTGCTTAAGATTTTTTATGATTGAGTTTGGAGGCATTCATTTAAAAAGATAATGGACATTTGACTACAGCTGTATATTAAGGTTAACCCTTCTTTCATGGTGGTGACTTACAGGAATTTCATCATCTTCACATCAAATAAATTCATGTCATTTTGTTTAAAAATGACACATTGTATTGAGTATGTGTTTCCCAACCATGTTCAGGAGACAAAATATGATCATTGCCAGAATTCACTTCAACTCAAAGATACAGCATGTATCATCAGAAATGCCTGTCAAAAGCTGTTTTCTTATTTTCTGGATTTACCAATTAATTAAATGTAATAGATGTTGTAAAGACTTACTATTTCCTTCAGCTCCAGGTTGTGTCTGTTGTAGGGAAGGGTCTTAACATCACATCAGCAACAGAAAAGCAGAAGGAACCAGAAAATGTTTGTTCATTTGGCTTTAAAACGTTTTTAAATAGAAGGTGATTATCAAAGTTGATAAGTTATTTTATTATTGATGGACTAATACAGTGGTTCCCAACCTGGGGGGGGGGGGCCCCAAAGATCGCATTTTTTTTATATAATTGTAACGCAATACATGATTGTCACTAAAAGCCTTGTCTCTAGATTACAATAACATAAAAAATTATTGATTAATTAATTTGAATAAAAATTCAAGTTAGTAGCTATTAAAGGCATAAAAAGACAGCAATGTTTAATTCTTTCTTTAATAGAAATGTTTCTTCTACCCATAAAGTGTCCAAACCAGGCTTGTCTGGATAAGCGCATTTTTAAAACAGTCATTGTCCATGCCGGTTTCAGTTGGATTATTTGTCACAGTTGCTCCGATCAGATCGGTCTCCTCCATTTTGTAGATTATTTACGACTTTTGAATCCACATAAACTCATCGGCAAAATCCGGCTTACTTTGAGCATGTGTTTTAAACAGTTTAATCCCTTTGTGAATTGTTTCCACTTGCGGCGTCCTTTAATTTCTTCATACAGCGGGAATCCAAATGAATTAATCCTGAGTCCAATAACCATCAAAGTCACTCCAATAGTGCTCCTTAATTACGCTTTCATCCTCCTTTAACAAAATACTTCAAATTCATCCAGTTTGTGACAGTAGTTGTAGCATTTTTGAGACTTTGAAACTTTAATTACCGCTGTTGCGCGCCCCCCCCCCTTGTGTGTGTGTGTGGGGGGGGGGGGCGCAACTTCCAACAGGAATCATTTGGGGGGGTTCTTGGGAAAAAAGTTTGGGAATCACTGGACTAATAGATGTAATTGTCTGTCTCATGCTACTTCATACTTCTGCTCCACTGCAATTAGGAAACAAATATGTAATTCTTACTTCAGTTATTTGACATGATGAGTTACTATCACTTTGCATGTTCATATCATTCATTGAAGTTAGCTCCATCTTCACCAGTTGATAGATTAAAACCGTTTTCACATGTTCAATCATTATTCTATAATCCAGAACGTAATATATATTATTCAGAAATGGTCATTCTGCATAATGAAATTATGAATCACTTAAAATGATAGTAAGCCAGGCTACTTTTATCGTGAGCTCATTTGCATGTTTGTTTATTTACCATGTCCTCATTGGTTGTATTTGCACCACTTAGGTTCATTCGGTTGCTTTCATGTACATATTATTACCGGATGTAAAGTGAGGAACAAATGACGACAGACTGCAGAGTGCCTTACATATACATTTGTATTTCGTATACAAAAAATTGAAATATTCCACCACACAGACATGTGAAGTAATAAAAAATAAGACAGACAGTTGGAACAAGTATACAAGTCATCTTACATTACATACATACATGGCCAATGCATCTCATTATACAGCCTCTCCTAAGAATTACAGTGGGTCAAATAACCAGAGAATTTCCATGCAATAGTAGATTTTAGACTTTTTTTGCTGCGTTTCTCATCTACATTTCAACACCTTCAGCTAGCAGGACCACAAAACATGAGTCAACCACAGATTGCTATGCCAACCAAAGACAGCATGACAGATGGGCTGCAGTGCTGCGTCTCCCCGCGGGGGGGAGACAGACACACGCAGGCCGGAACAGAAATGCATTTCATAAAGGCAACACTACAGAGATTGGCCCCTTTATTGTACACTGTTAGCAACACTTCTAACTTCAACACAAGCGACTATAATCCCTTTAGTTTCAATTGTTTTAGTTTCAAGAGCTAAATATTCAGGTACATGTAGATATATATTCATAACACATTCCTTTTTCTAAGGATTATTCTGTACATCGCTAGATGTCGTTAATATCCATTTTTTCTTTCTTTATGTCCACAGATTGTTGAAAGTCTTGTGTATTACTACAATACAATATGAAATAGTACCAAAAACTGGACACTAAAAAACTTGGCTTAAACAATACTGTCTTTATGCACTACCCCCACCAAAGCTGTCTCACTGACACGACGCGTGCTCACTCACACACACACACACAAGTGTTCATTTACACGCCTGTGACGCACTCACCCACACACACACGCACACACACACACAGGAACAGAGAGGAGATTTAAATGATGGGATAAATTAAGACAGAATATTTTAAGACCCATGCAAGCTCCTCCGCCCCCGGAGGCAGGAGTCAGGCAGCGAGGTTGTTCAGCCCCCATGTTTGGCATGCTTGTCTGTCACGTGTTCACAGTTAGATGAAGTTACCCAAAGACACTTGACTCAGATCACATGTTGGTCCAGAGAAAGAAATTCACATTTTATTTTCATCCTAAAAGGACAGCGCAGATCGATGCCGGCAGAGAAAGGTTTGGCTAAGGATGTTTTGTGTCAGATCATTTGACAAAATTATTTCAACTCAAGGTTCACTCTTTTTCCAGAGCCTTCATCCCCTTGGCTTAACTTGTGATTATTAGTTGATAAGATTCAGAAGTTTTAATTTTTGACTTTGGAAATACCAGTCACATCTCAAAGCCGTCTTTTGAGCAAATTAGGTGGCTGCTCAGGCAACAAGGTGAGACAGGAAGCTCCGGAAACACCAATTAAGTGAACCTTGAGGAATTATTTTGTCAAAGTATTAAACACAAGGTCAAGTACGAGACTTTCAACTCAAACGTAAAGTAAGCTTAGGAAGGTGGGTTTGAAGAAATGAGAAAACCAAAAAAAGAGTGATGAGTTCAGAGTTTTTTTTATGCAAGCTAGGTCACTTCCATATTTGACTTCTATAGGAGCATTGTTTATGATGTCATTCCTATCAGTATGCATTACATTGCAATTATTTAAATAATTGCTGAGATGGGCAAGAAACAAAACATGTTCTCCTGTGTAACAGCTCATCTATAGAACAACTGGCCAAGAGTATCTGTGTGGTCATTTAGTGAAATACACTGATTTGACAAAATTCAACATATTAGCGCAAATCTAAAAAATATTTTTTTTTAATTAGATTGTGAAAAACAGGATTAATAATAAGTTGCTTAAAGCACTTAATTGTGTTTTTAACTGTTCACATTGTGTGTTTTTAAAACAAATTTATTTGCGTTTATACTGGTGGAATGAGGCCAAAACTACAAAAATAAAACTGAATTCCCTTTAACTCATCACTCTCAATTCTTCTACCACATTATTTACATTGAAGACACCATGCTCTATTTGTGAGATTGAGTGAATGCAGGCAGTAGGTATCTTGTTTGACTGTCCTAGCAACAGATTTCTGTGTGCATGCCATTTAGTCTCCACATGCTGATCTTGGATCAGGAGCTGAGGGTAACTTCAGACCTGAAGGCGTTTCATAGTACACTTTCTATCTATTCAACACTGCAATAATTCAAGCAAGCATGTCTGAAAAAGAAGAGATGAGGCAGTATGAAGACAGTAAGAGAAACCGTAGTCAGCCCTCATGGCAGCGTGTGTGTTTCTATGAGTACAAAGTATGTGGACAGTCACTGAGAACCTATGAGCCCATTCAGTTATGGTAAAAAAATTGGATTAAATATTGGTCTTGTTGCCAATATCGCTCTGAAAAAACATCAATATAAAGAAAGCAATCTCAGCAGTGCACACTCACTCTCGCTAGTTTCCTCATCCTCTCAGAGAAGTAGTGGTTGTTGTTCATGGTGATGTAGTGTAGTGTTGAAACCCCTCCTCAGAACATGGTGCACCTCTTCCCCCTCTTCTTCACGGGCGGGGGGCAGAGCACGGCTCGGATGGCCTCGTCGAAAACCGTCTTCAGGCCTCGCTGAGTCAGCGCAGAGCACTCCAGGTACTTCACAGCACCTAAAGGAGGAGGAGGGCATGATGGGAAGGATATTTCTCAGTGAGTGAAACTACGTCTGGTGCTTTAAGACAGGTAAAAAGACCTCAATCTACCCTCACCCTGAAACCTCCGGACACCACACCTTTTCCACATTGGAATTGAAGGGATGTGACCACAAATCAGTTTCATGTTACAATAACATCTCATTTATCCAGCGGTTGATTGTGTAGAGAAAAACACCATGAATGCATTCAGGAAAAGATTGAAAATGTGCATTCTTAATGTAGGATTCATTGCATTGCAAAAAAAGGACACAAATCAGGGAGGGGGTGTGGTGCAGGCTGCCCCCGCCCCGCCTCAAGCTTGGGGCTGCATTGCTTTGGTATGCTGGGGAAGTTGATCAACAGTAGGGCAATGAATACAAAAGTATATTTGGCTTTAAACAAAGAAGATGATATGAAGATTAGACTTATTTGTTTTGCTTTTATTTATCTATTATTAAGTAAAGCAAAGACTTACTTGAAAATAATACTACCTCTAAAGCTCATAATAAACATTAAGTATATGATCCATTATTTAGTACTTTGCAGTGTGCAGTGTATCTGGCTATAGTGCCAACACAGAATCTACACCCAAACCAAACTGTGATTTTCTGTGATGGAGCGGTTTTCCTCTGCTTGCAGTCTTTGTGCTAAGCTAGGCTAACCCTGACTTGACTCAGGAACTTCCTGTTCATAAAGGTTAAGTAGGGACTGCAGGGCGGATTCAAACCGGCGTCCACCGCACCAGAACACGTGTCGCCAGCTCATTTTTTATTCCCCATTTAACTCGCTCCCTTTGTTAAAAATGATTTTGTTGCACGGCTTGTATAAATGACTACACACACAGCCTCACCAATCTCTCGGGCCATGGCCAGGCCCTGGGGGTAGGTGATGGGGGACAGTTTCTTGTCCCTCAGCCTCTCGATGGTGTCCTTATCATCTCGCAGATCCAGCTTGGTGCCCACCAGGATGATGGGGGTGTTGGGGCAGTGGTGCCTCACCTCAGGGTACCACTGGGGCCACACACACACACACACACACACACACACACACACACACACACACACACACACACACACACACACACACACACACACACACCAAAGTCAGTGAGAGGGAGGCGAAAGAAAAAACTGTTAGATAAAGTAGAGCAACAAGCGGCGTTCCACGCTGACATTCAACACACAGAGCTGTGGAGCTACAGGAAGCTGCTTGTAATAAATGGAATATGTAGAACACAACATCCTCAGGCAGAGCAGCCTTTATCACATGACCTGATGAGAGGATCCCGTCACACAGACTCTACAGAGGGAGGCTGGACCTTCAGGAAAGTGTGGTTTGATATGAGAGCGTCCCATGATGCTCAGCAGACCAAACCACAGTCAGTCTCCCCCCCCTCTGCAGAGTGTGACCTGTTCAGACCTCGCCCTACAAAACTCTCTGCTGCCTCTCTGGAGAGAGCAGTCAGGGCAGACTGTTCTAAGATGAGGTCTGAACAGGTGGGTAATAAGGGCATAATAAGCCAGGTGGAGCAAAGATGTGCCTCCTTGTGGTCAGACTCGGCATGGAGGGGGGCTTGGTCAGCGTACTGACCTTAGCTCGGACGTTCTCAAAGGAAGCCGGACTGACCAGGGAGAAGCATATCAAGAACACATCCTGGAGAGAATCAGAGACACGGCTAGTTGAGAGGGTGTGTGTTTGTGTGTGAAATTTCACGTTTTTAACATATGTAGGTTCTAAAATGAAATTATGTTTAATATGTTTGATTTATCTTCTGCAGATCAAATTCAGTCTTGTAATGGGATCAGTTGTTTTTTAAATAGATAACCATTCAAGTTAATTTTCAACACTGGTCAACAAGAGTGGTGCATTTGTAATATATCTTTAACTCTAAAGAGTTTACATGATTGGGTTTTGTTAGCCTGTTTAGTCAAGTGCTAATTGACTAACCCTAGCTGTATACATATAGTAACCATTTATTTCTTAATAACAACTAGCCTCTTTGTTCAACATATCATTGTTTAGAGGTGTGTATAGCTCCATTTAGAAATGAAAACATTTAAACTTTAATTAAATGTATTATGTCAACAGATTTCACATAGATGTATTAGGTTAGTTGGAAACAATAATATTAAGTTGTACCTAATCATTTGTATTTAAACTTAATATTATTGCTTTCAACTAACCCAATACAGTTATGGGAAATCTGTTGACATAATACATTTAATTAAAGTCAACTTTTTCCAGTGTGTGCATGTGTGCGTGTGCGTGTGCGTATGTGCTTGTGTGTGCGTGCTCAGGAGGAACGGGTTTGAATACCGTCTGAGGGTAGGACAGAGGTCTGAGCCTATCGTAGTCCTCCTGCCCGGCTGTGTCCCAGAGGCCCAGGTTCACGGGCTTCCCGTCCACCATCACATTGGCAGAGTAGTTGTCAAAGCTGCAGGGAGGCGGACAGTGCAGAGTGAAACACAGGTAGAGAAAGTGTGCTAACAACTAGTTGATCTGTTTTAGAAGAAGTTCTGTTCAGGGAATTGAATATCTCGTATAAAGTGGTGCAGCGATATTTCTGTTAGCAAGGGCTTACTGGACGAAAAGCCAATGGGTTTTTTCCTTTGGTTGCATGACTTCACGTCAACACCGCTAAGCTAAATGCGGCTAATGATCCTTGGATGACGTCTAGGAGTTTAGTCGTTCATTTAGGTGCTTGTCTTAAGAATGGCAATAGCATGTAAAAGCATAAGAGTAATTGAAAATCTCGTAAGCGTGTGTTAACCACAGACCTTCAGATATCTTAGCAAAAACTAATTCATAAAAACATTCACTTTGAGACAGGAAGAGCTAAAATGCAAACTCCTTTCTGGGTTTAGGACTCATTCCTAAAACATTTTGAAGCAGATTTTTGAAACAACCAAATGATTGATGCAGAAATCTCATATGTCTGGTCATTGATCCGTAATATTGCCTAAAACTGCGGTGAACCTGCTCTACTCTAATATCTCCATAGTATGGTATATTTATTTATATATACACACACACACACACACACACACACACACACATATATATGTAGGACAATAAGCTCTTATTACTATGTGCAATATAGTGCCTTTTCATGTGCAATCCACATCTGTACATATTGTGCTCGATCATGTTTAGTATAGTTATTTTAGCTTTTTTATCTTGTTAAGCCTCTCTATTGCTAGCTTTTTAAGGATCGTTTCCTTTATTTTTTGTTGTATTTGTTATTTTATCATTTGCACCTACGGGACCAGGACAAAATAAATGTTGTTGTGCCTTAAAAATGACAATAAAGTTCTTGAATTGAATGATCTATTCATCTTCAATAGCTGCCATAGTATAAACACTATGGAAGGGATGACAAATGTCCACTGTTACTCACACGGTGGGGATGTATTCTCCGGGGAAGGCATTGGTGGTGTAGCTGATCAGCAGACACGTCTTACCCACCGCCCTGAGGAGGGGGGACAGCAGAGGACACATCAGGTTTAATGGGTAACACACTTTCACACACACACACTCATTCTGTGTGTGTGCAGGAGAGTAGAGCAGGCTCCCTTTACTGTGCCACACAGACACTGGCCTACATTCTAGTCGCCTGAGGGACACAGTAGCCCCCTATGATACACCCCCCCCCCCACACACACACCCTCTCCTGCTCTTCAGTACCCCCTCCCCTCCTACACTGCACTGATACAGGGTGCCACACAGATTGATGGAATAGGTATTGGCTGCGTGCTCATGCATGCAGTAAAGGCTGGTTTAGTGTGCATGTTTCCATAAACACAGCAAACGGTGGTGACACACAGCGCCAATGTGTGTGACAGAGCAAGGACACTGATTTTAGGTCAGTGAGTTTTTCTGGGTGGGATGGACAGCAGGACAGAGAAGAATCGAGGACGAGAAATAACAAGACACGATGGTAAAGACATGACGTTTTTATAAATAGGAACTCTGTTGATTTAGCTTCACACTTCCATAATGTGGGAGAAAACTGAGGGACAGATTACCTTCAGTACCACGGTTGGGTCAAGCTAAACAAAATAAACACTAGATCCTACACTTCCCATAATGCAACTGATATGACTGTAAATTCCCCTTTATATTTTTTTCTTTAAATCATTTACTAATTTGCAACATAAAAAACATGAGTCTAATAATGCTTACTGGTTATGTTATGCTTATATTTAAATTATATCAGCTATATTTTTTTTTATCAGTTTCTCACAGTGTTTGGCTCTCCTTACTACAGTTCCCATGAGCCTTGGTTGCTGTTGCCATGGAGAAGGCTGAAATCAGAGCTGTAAGAACATTTTAAACACGTTGATGTTGCAGGTTGGACAAAAACACTACCATACAGTAAATGATCAAAGAAGAATAAATACTCCATAAGTAAATTCTTTAAAAAGGCATTTATGCTTGTATCAGCAGGAACACATATTGTAATCCAAGTTATCGGATGTTTCTTGCTGACAAGGCCCTTTGGAGTCGTGGTTAACACCCATGCTTTAGTTTTTATGTCAACAGGAACCAGATATTCTCTGTTGCACTGATGATTCAGCCAGGAGACTTTAATGTCTGTATAAGACTTGACTCTAATACCTCATTCACACCAACGGTGTTTCAGGGCCGGTTCGGAGCTGGAGCTTGAAAAGCACTGGGTTTTCCTCTTCACACCGCAGCGGAGCAGCCTCTTAGCTCCGGAATCCGGTTTATTTCGAACACCAAAAAATTGTCCGGCCAGAGCAAAAGCACCACATACGTCACGCTTACGTCGAGGCGGGGGCAGGGGCAGGGGCGGGATCAACTCCTGAACAACAACAAAAAGCCGGCGTTTTATCCAGTTTGTACACAACGATGGAGAA
>NW_011334742.1:0-2469 GCF_000735185.1 Notothenia coriiceps
CACGCAGCTCTGCATGATCACATGCAGCGGTGAGCGGAACAAAACACACACTTCAGGTTAGAATATCACACGTAGCTATTTTAATTACCTCTCAAACTACCGTAACTAGTTATAGATGTGTTTAGTTTTACTGTCGGGTCACTCATTACTGGTCCGCGAGCTGCATGATACTGACGGGCTGTCAGGAGAGGGAGAGAGCGCTCCGTTTATTATTCCCGTGTGTAAGTTACTGTACACTTTTGAATAGTTCATCTACTATAATTAGTTTGTTTAATATCGAATCATATCAATTTGTTTTAAAGCACAATAAATAACAAAGAAGACCTTTGACCGGCACTTTTCTCATTTAGTCCGGAAGGTTTCAACTTTAACGGACCGGCGAAAAAATATTCTAACGGGAACTCTGCCTCAGACGCTGTTTCTTGCAAGATGTTGCGTTTTGCCCCCGGTACATTTCTATCATAACACAGGTCTAATTGCTGAGGACATATTGAAGCGCTGCATTGCCTCTGGTGACCTTTATTTTGTTTGTTTTGTTTTCTTTGTAATGTGTTAACAAATAAAAAATCAGTTTGAAAAAAAAGCTAAATGAAGAAAAGTTAAAGGAAGGAAACCATCGTACCCCCCCACTGGCTCCGTGGATGAGGACGGTCTCTCCAGGTTGAGTGTGAGCTCTGCAACACACAGCACAGCAGTTAGAGACATGACATTTCATTCATTTCAAATAGACCCACACAAAGTTTAAAACCAAAAAGCTTTAGTCCACTTCATAAAGATATATTTAGTAACCTTATTAAAATCCTTTGTTTCATACTAGCTGGTCTGTATATCCTGACAGAAGTGCATGGGACTGATCGCCTGCTGCTCTGCGTCCCCCAAGTGCTCCCAATAGTCTCCAACACACTGTTAATCTCTGTTTGGAATTCTGATCAAACTGTCAAAGTATGCAGCAAAATTTGCAGAATAGGCCCCCTTTAAAATAATCAAAATGTGTAATTGTTTCCAAATCCTGCAGTCCTAACGTCTATGAAATAAAAGTGTAGTTCCACAGGAGTCTTTAATCAGACCTCCTCTCTGTATCCCCTCAGTCCTATACAAATATGAACCTGAAAATGAGAATAATAGGGCTCCTTTAATGTCATGATGATCATAACAATCATAATTGTGTGGCAACTTATATTCCTGCTAACATTTGACAGAACATAACATATATATCTTGAAATATCAGGGTTTAAAGATGGGGTCAAAAGAGTTATAAGCTTCTGAAAACGTTTCAGAGTTTATCACATCACGGAAATGAACAATTTGAAATTAAATATGTGAATTCACAGAAATGACCTAAGGTAAGGAAGTTGGAGATGTGTGGAAACGATGCAGTTGAAGGACTTCAAAAGAACATGTCATCAGCTAAAAGTGATGCAGGGTGAGAGCCAGACCCAGCAGCCAGGGCCACAGCGCTGCAGGGCTTACTTGTGAACCAGAGCTCTGTAGGCGGTGAAGTAAGGGACCCCGATGGCTGCACCCTGGGTGAAGTGCAGCGCGTCGGGCAGTCTGTGGACACACTGCTCCGCTGCTACACTGAACTCTGCATAGCCTCCAGACTCTGTGGCTGTGGTGAACACACGCTCTCCTGCCTGCACATCACACAGAACTTGGATTCACTGTACATCCACCAGGAGCATTTAACTATCCTACCTCAGCCTTCAATTCAAACACATTTTCTTTAGGTTAAAGGTGGGGTAGGTAATTTTGGAGAAACCATGGCAGCTCGAGTGCGCTAGAATTTGAAAATACACAACCGGAAAAAATCTGCCCCTTCCTTACAGAGCCCCTCCTCCAACACACACGAACGAGCACATGACTAATGAGGGCACGAGATAAGTTTGTGCACGAATGGAAGGCTGACAGGCAGGTAGGCCATCCATTTATTTTAGCCGGGCCGGCTAAAATGATTGGTCGTGCTTTTTACAGTACTACGGCATCCACAGGTGACATTTTTTTATGTATTTATTGTCAAAGCATTTAATGTATTCATTGCTATCGGGATGTTAAGAGCATTCCATGGAATATAACAAAAAGTGTTTCTGAAGTGAATTACATACCCCACCTTTAACCGAATGTTAGAACACAATGACCGACCTTTAAATGCTTTTGGTCCAAAACCACTCCAAGCTCTGATTGACATAATACTAGGGATGTAACGATATACCGAATATCGCGGTATCGCGGTAAATAAACTTCCCAATACCGTCGTGAGACTGAAAAAATCTACCGCGATTTAAAAAAAAAAATTTTTTAAATCTTTATTTAACCAGGTGGTCCCATTGAGATCATCGATCTCTTTTTCAAGAGAGACCTGTCCAACATGGCAGCAAGTAGGTTACAACATGACAATAAAACAACAGATAACACAAAAGGACATCGTATTTACAGGGTCTGATTATTAGCTTGTTTATTTGTGAGATGCAG
>NW_011334743.1:0-7468 GCF_000735185.1 Notothenia coriiceps
TTGCAAAGATTGCAAAAGAATCTGCACTGGCTTCACCCACGGTTAAGGTGTCTTCCCAGTCTTTGTTGTATGTGCATCTTCTTTTCTCTAGCTGTAGTTTCAGTTTCTTCCATTTTCCATGACCTGCTGCGTCAACCTGCGTTATTGACTGACTTTCGTTGTTGTTGTTTGGCGGGGCCGCGGGGGGGGTGTTTGTGTCTCATTGGTTAACACTTGACCAGCACCCGCCGTGTGTTACAGTTTGATTGACAGCAAACACACCGCCGTGATGATAGCCTTCCCTGCTTTTCTCAACAGCCATTGGATAAAGCTGATTTTAGAAAAGCGTTTTAGCCAATCAAAATGAAATATGCGGGACATCGTCTCAATTTGCGGGACGCACCAAAAGTCGTGAAAATGCTGTGCAGTCCCGTGCAAAGCGGGACATCTGGTCACCCTACATTACCACCGACGTGAATAACAATCCTACTGTATTTACGTTTATTTTTAGCCAGCAGTTTAAGATGCACCTCAACGCTCTGGCCCCCGGAATGCATGTGACTGTGGAGGCTTCGGTCTCTAAATTCACGCGTCTCATAATAGAGCTACCAATAACCAGAGTTGGCTTCTCAGCGGGTGTCTCGCTGAGTGGGGAATATCTGTTAGATACGTGAACGGGTTGGTGGGGACCTGCGGGTTTCGCGTTATGCCCCTTCTGAACAGTCACCCAATCTCCCTGCTGCTCGGGAGTTGCCGGGGGACGGCTAAGAGGAGCTACCTTTTGCCGGTCCGCACCGGCTAACATGGGCTTTACTGTAGCTGAGTTACTTTCTAAGATGCGGAGCCGGGCTTCTATGGCTATGATTCCCGCCTCCAACCTAACAACTATACTACATTTAACACATGTATCGGTACCAGTAAAGGAGGTAGGGAAGTAACCAAACATGAGACAGTTAGAGCAGGAAATAGCACCCGAGGGTGGGGAAAGAGCCATGGCTAGCTATCAAGCTAAAGTAGCTACCGTTAGCAAACCCGAAAAGAGTGTAGGCAACTGTGGAGTTACAGTCGCTAAGAGAAGGAGAGTTGTGAGTGCTTAAGCTGTAGTAACGTGTGATTACAACATCAGGCAGTTGCTTTGATCAAGAGTTTTAAAACGATAGATTAAGTTAAGATAATAAGCTATCAGCAACAGAACAGGCACACAGGATACCTGGAGATGACAACAACAACCGGAAGTTACAACATGCTTACCGCAATAGTGGTCCGTGTAGAAACAAAAAACAATTGAGAGCAGTAAGAACTATTTCCGTGTTCTTACCCTTTATTTTATTTATCATTTGTGTGTAGATTTGCAGACTAATTTAGTATTATCTTAAGCAACAGTGAGAGTTCACACTTACACATGGCGTTCCCAAATTAAAGATACTGTCCAGCGGTAATATTTAATCTAGCTAAATTAGATTACCTGTGTTGGATTATTGACACAATGTCTTGACATATCAGAACAGAAAGAACTCAGACCTATAAACTTCAGGCTAACATGCGTAACACTGCAGACGTGAACATTCTTGTATGACATGGCATATAACTGAGTTGACTAAGATGGCAAACTAAAAGAAACACAAATATTCAAAGTGTGTGTTAGCCAGCAGACGTTTAAATAACTGTTGCTCTCTCACATAAACATCATAAAATAAAACATTTTATGTTCATGTTATTGTGAGGGAGGGTTAATAGCTGCAAAGAAATGGCCAAAATCTGATCAGCTCATTTTCAGACAGGTTTTTATATAAATGGATCAGGAAAAAAGGTAGCGAATCGTTTTTACTGAAACTTTCAGAATCCCTTTACACATGTTTATACATGCATAGGTGACCTTTCATTTTACAACCCAATATGTAACTGCCTTAAGATAAGAAATGATTCACACAATATGAGAAGCGTTTAGCTGTATGTTAGAATGTTATGCTATGGCTCGCAGCAGACTACTTTTTACACAAGCTGAAATTATTACATTAGATTTTTTGCATTGCTTTCCTGATGTTTTCATGCCAACGTTAACATAAGTTGGGTAAAGTTAGTATATCTAACTTTAGCTAACTCAAGTGAGTTACCTTACTTTATAAATGACAGTTATAATGGAATATTAAGGATGTATTTATTTGTATTTATTGGTCAAGGTTGTATGGCATGGACATGAAACAATGTAGCCTACTGATGATAGGTGATATACACAGTGATAGAGGTTAAGGCCTAACAAGTTTCATACATATTTTCATACATCACCGGAGGGGGGAGTTTGACAACAAAAGTTTCACTTCACTTTTTTATTTCAACTCCAACCTAATGAAGAATACATGTTTCACTGTTTTCCATGTTCATTAAGCCTGCATAGGAGCACGGTGCAAACTAACTAGATGCGCTTAAAGTAGTCCGCTGTATAGAAAACTGTAGTTTCCCAACACCCGACGCACATTATAAAACATCCTCTGGCGCTTCATAAATACATTGGATAGTGTAAGTGTAGTCTCTTTTCCTAAGTCCTTTTGAATTCTCCTAACCACTATTCCTTAACTCTGTGAAGTTTCACACAGAGGTCAAGAACATAGTGGACAGGAAAAGACCATAGGAGCTGATTCTAGGACAACTCGACTGCAACCTATCTATCTCTGTACTTACTTTGAAGCTTTGCTGCCACACAGTGGTGGTCATTTTACTGTTCTGAAACCTCAATAACAAAGCTGTTATACAGTAAGGGATTATTTCCTGCTTCTCCTTAGACCTTCACACTCACATAATCTTTTTTTTGGATATAATTATATTTTTATAAACTGAACAGCTATGATGAAAGACTGCTATCAATGTTTAGATGAGATGATGCTGAATATGAATGTATGTTGCAGTGAAGGGATGGGGCAATGTCATGAGAATGACATAATCATGAACGCATTGATGCATTGATGGTAAATAATAAAAGGAAAACCCAAACTGAATAAAACAGTTTTTTTTCAAAAGCTGGCAATTATCTTTGTTTATTTACACATGTACTATGTAAATGTTCCCATTGAATACATATTCAGCTATATACTGTAACTTGACAATCCTGTTTGTGTAGACTATATGGTTTTAAGTCCTATGTGTGTTTATTTAAGTTTGCAAACTAAAATAAACACAATAATTCAAAGTGTTAGCCAGCAGACATTCAGATAACTGTTGCCCTCAGATAAACAACATACAAGAAAACATTTAATGATAATGTTATTGTGAGGGAGTAGGTAAATATCTGCAAAAATAATTGTGAAATCAAGAACATTTGTCCTATGTGTGTTTATTTAAGTATGCATGTGGTGTATACTTGCAGTAAAAAAAAAAGTGGAAAGCTTGTGATAAGGCTGCATATATTAGCATACATTGAATACATTGCGCCACACATTTACACATTTACTCCATCCCTGAGGCTGTTTAAGCAAATACTACTACCATACTACTGCTTCCCCTACAACAGCTTATACAACTACTTCCCTCTTACCTACCCCCCCCCCCCGCTTTAGACAGAACACACTGTTGAGGCAGCATGTTATTGTTGTCCCTCCATCAGTGACTTCAGATTGGCAGGTTGTCCTCCAGAGTCACGTGGTCCTGTTGAGCATCCCTTGCAGAGGCATCACAGTGCGCAGCGTATCTCTCCACCACAGACTGCATGCTCTCCACTACATCATGGACCAGGATTGCTGCTGTTATGAATTTTAGTCGCAGCATCTCTTGCTTCCAGTTTTCCTACCGCTGGTCTGCTCTCTGAAATCGCAGGTAAGGCGTACGCTAGGTAGCAAATGCATTGACTTGAATGGGCAACTACGCATGATGCTGAGTCGCTGTCTGCGTAATTGCAATGCAACAAAGACACGTGCAGAAGCGCAGTCAATTAGTATTTTTTTGCACAGACTGAGATATCCACCATGGTGAATCGATGCTAAAGAGTGTGTCCTTGCAGGTATGACGTTGTCTTTAGGTGCACGGCAATGCTTTGACGTCTTTTTTGTGCACAGTCAGAGCAGCAGGGCTGTGGAGGCGGTGGCTTACTGGTTGTAGTCTGGTCCTTGTTGTGCAGCAGTATAGGTACTATAAAGTGCATTGGCTTATTCCTAATAACCTAATTAAGCATGAAACAATATATGTTATCTGTAATCAGTGTGATAGTCTGAGATTCAAGTTCAAACTGAATCTGGAGGTGGATAAGGTCACATACTGTAGTAATGACTCAGCAAATATCGAGCGTAAACTAATGGTGCGTCACAGGTTTTAATTTTTTTCAAATGATGGTACAGAGCAGCTGGCTGTGTAGTTCTTGTGGAAACCGAGTGCCTGTGGTAACCTGACACATTTGAGCGTCACTGTTTTATAAATATGGAGTTTCAGAATTGAGTGCAAGTATTGATTAGTGCACCACTTATGTCTGGGCAAGAAGAAGAAGTGGAGAGTGGGATAGCAGCTGTGTAAACTACAGACTGTCCTCCAGTAGGGTCATCATCATAAATGACCAGAAAGAAAATATTTAAAAAGACTTATCTGTTTTTCATGTAACATATAATAATAATCTTGCTAATTGTACATGACTGAAACCTTATGATTGGTGCCAAGTGATTAAAGGATCAGGTCACCATATTTACATATAAACAAATACATGTTATTGCGAAACTTAATTGGTATTTCACCGTGCATGTGCAAAAGTTTTGGTTTTAATTATTCCTGAGTCGTGTATACGATTTCTGCCTCCAACTTAATACCAAAAGGTTGATTTATTTGTTCAATGTGTCCTTTAAAACAAGATTATGAGTCTCCAGTTATGGTAGCAGCACTACTTGGAGCTACATGCTAATGTCAGCATGCTAATAAACACAGACTAACCATGCTAACATACTGCTACTTGAAAACTATTACTAATTATTACAGTACTTATTATTGCCTGCCAAGAACACATACTATGTACGTTGGACAACTTTACTATTTGCAGAAGTCCCTTTCTCATCCTTTTTTCCCTCAGCTCCCGCATCAAGCTAACTTGTCCTGCAACTGTTCTCCAATGAATCCAAAAAATACAAACTGATCTCAACCCTCCATCCAACTCTTTGTAGGACAGTGAACAAACTGACCTCGGAATGTCAAAGTTACAGAGCATCCTGGGATTGTGTAGTAATTTGTAATCCCACACACTACAAGTTAGTTAAATAAGAACACAATACTTATACTAGCTAGGCTTTAATCTCATTGATCAGTGATGGTCAAATTACTTTTTAAAATGTGACACATTATATATTAGTTAGTTATTTTAACGCATTAAATGTGCATTTTGTAAATTTTTCAAAGTTATATTTCATGTCAACAGAAATTTTATTTATTTCCATTACTGTTGAGATATTTTATTCTGGACCAAGGTGTTGCATATCCTGCCAGAATAAGTGTCCCTTTTACTGCTAGAATCTGAAAAACTGCTTCCATGGAGACCTTTTTTTATGATAGGGTGTCTTAAAGTCTGGGCAAAGGTGACCTCTTTAGTAAGGGTGAATTATCCCTACAATATTTTACTTGTAATGTCAGCCTTTCCTGTGATTTGAACATAATGTACATTAGCTTAAGCCTTGCAGCTTATCCCACTGTTGCAACTGTCTTCCACATCACAGTGTTGTATTTGAAGCTTCTGTAGAACTATGAGCCACAGTGTCTCTGAGTTTTCTACCCACTTGTCTCTAAATATAGATCCATACATGAAGTAATACTGAAGCTGCGTCTGAAATCGCTGGATCTGGGCATCTGGCTTGGCGTGGGGGAGTGGTTGTTATCGTGCAAAGACCTGAGAATGAGGTATATGCAGGTGGCCTCTGATAAGACTTTCTGAATGTGTTTGCAGAGATAGTGTATTTTTTGCAGTGCTGCCTGTTGTGCAGATATGCAAGGCTACATGAAGTACTGTGTGAGGGTGCTACAGAGTGATACGTGTGGTTTGACAGGTTAACTGTGGTATGCAGTGACTTGTGATCTTACACTCTCCCTCTGCACTGTAATGTGTGAAGTCCTCTCCACGTTTGCCATCATGTACTGTGAAACTCTGCAAGATGTCTCCGCACTGAAGCCAAGAGTCATTCTTGTCCAGTTTTTAATCAAAGTGTATCATTCTGGTTTCTACAGTGTCATAATAAATCAGCGATAATGTCAGGTACCTACTGTAAAGCACCTGCGTTATGAACCTAACTCCAATACATTTGGAACCTAAGTTTCAACTCCTGGCCCTGAAGCCATGACAAAAAACTGAGGGGGACTGACTGCAAAAATAAGTATTTTATTATTATTAGAGTCACTATGAACCCCAAATCATAAAGGATGAGGTATGTTCATCAATAATCAGTATTTACAATATTTGCACAACTGTGTCGTCCAACTGTTCATCTTAAAATCAGCACTCTTTTGGTTTGTGCCAATTAAAAGTTCACCTTCCTCTTTTCTCACACTTTCTCAGTTTCTCCGACTCTTTTTGAGCTTTCTGTCCAAATTGGCCGGCAGGCTTCTAATAAAATGTATTAGAGCAGAACTGCAACTTATTGATGTTATATTTCTGTAGATAGTCATGTGAACATGTTTTCTTAATATGTATTGCATATCATATTGATGGCTTGAAAAAACTAGTGTTCATTGAAAGTAATGGTTTTGTTGTGAGATGAATAGAAATAAATATGTAACCATTTGTATTTAATGACCATTTAATAACTTTTGCTTGGAAAATAACCTAATTTCTTCAGGTTTAGGCTTCTAACTAGTTCTCACCTGTTAACCTGTTCAACCCTGAGCCTGTTTTTCAGGTCTCAGGCTCGAAAATGACATTCCCAGAACAAATGACTATATCTTCCCTTCTAAAAGGGTTACATTTATAATCTTTGTTCTCAAAGTAATGATAAACCTGTCAGTTGGATGTAGTAGAGTCAGTAATCAATATAGATGTTTTTTTTTAAATAAAATTCCGATTGAACATAGTAAAAAACTGTAAATTATAGTGTCCGTCCAAAAATTATTTTGTACTTATAGTGAAAACTACCCTTGGATGATGGTAAGGTAGACTAAAAGCTTTAGGAATCCAAACAGGTTAATCACTTGCTATTTACACGCCAATTGCTGCTTCTATTTGTTTAATTTGATAATACTCTGAATTAGGGATGTAACGATACCAAAAACTCACGGTACGATAATATCGCGATAAAAAGTCCATGGTATGCTATTTATCGCGATATTGAAAAATAAAGGAAAAAAATTTGAATCTTTTTTTAATGTTTTTAAATTAAATAATACGTCTGATTTGTACAGTATTTTAGTAGGATAGTAGTATTTTAAAGTGTCAACAATATAATAATCAGACCCTGCAATAGAATAAATCAAGTTTCACTTTAGTTTTTCAAGTAACTCAACTCTAACTCACTAACTCACTCACTCAGCATCATCAAGG
>NW_011334744.1:0-10647 GCF_000735185.1 Notothenia coriiceps
AGAAGCTGAGGGAGGCTCCCTTCCCAGCCCCAGGACACACTGTGGAGATTAAGAGCTTCATTCCAGAGTCGGGCACTGAGGTCAGACAAACACCCCCCCTCCCCTTTTTACCCTTTTTTTGCACCCGAGTGAAAGGTGAAAAAAAAACGTATGTACATATTAACGTATAAAATGTGCCTTTTTGACCTGTATATTATATTACAATTGGTAATGGTGATTAAGTAATTATTCCAAGGCTATTACCTATTATATTAATAAGGGAATACAGATATTATAAAAGAAGTTCATTTCCATAAAACCTATACATTCAAAACAGAATCTAACGTGATACGGCCAGAAAATAGGATTTCGAACTGAAGTTCCCCAACGCCCCCTTGATCTGATGATCCACTCCGTTAATGAAAGATAAAGATAAAAGCTTCAGACATTCGCGTGTGGGGTATTTCCTGACATATTTGATGTGGTAGAACAAAATCTCTTCAGCTTGTGTTACTACAGACCTTATTTCAGACATCCATCCAAAAACACGTAAAAGAAAACAGTGACTTTGAGACGAGGGAACAGGAAGTGGTAAAATGCTGACTCATTTCTGGGTTTTATTAGTCCTTCCTGCAGCACAGGATCAATACTAGTGTCCTGGTTAGTGCATGCATACATCTGTGATTGAAAAACAGCGACCTGTTATTTTTCTCTCCACCCGACCTCACACTCTGTGACGTCAACTGCTTAATCAACACGCTCAGGTGTTCGGCGGTGCTCAGTAACCGAGGTGAGGTGTGCACATGCACCAGTGTCAGGTTTCTTTGGCAGTACTCCACCTAGCATATACAGGCTCTCATGAACGGGGTTTAAGAGCTTATCTGAGTTTCTGAAATTGGTCTTTAAATGTTGAAATACATAAACGGTAGTATCTTTGTTATGATCATGTTTTTCTTTAAAAAATAGATCTTAAACAGTATATGAATGTTCATGTAAACAGACTCAATTTCTCTGAAAATTGTAAAAATGTAGTTAAAATGTGAACATGCTCTTTAAAAGTGGCGTAGGGAGACGCGTGGTGCAGTGGGTTGAGCGTTGGTGTTGGGATCAGGGGGTCACAGGTTCAAACCCCACTGCAGTCAGCATGTCGTTGTATCCCTGAGACACTTCACCCCAAATTGCTCCTGTGGGGATTGCCCACAGTATTGAGTATGTAAGTCGCTTTGGATAAAAGCGTCTAACAAGTGACATGTAATGTAATATAATGTAATGTAATGTGAAAATGTAGTGGTGAGATCCTCCATGTGGATGTGTTTCTGTGGTGGTGTCTGGACCTGTCCTGCATTACCTAACCTTTAGCTCAGAGCTGAAACCTCACACCTCCCCCATCGGGCCGCATTCCATCATCTCGAGCTGTCACTGATGCTGCTGTGTTTTCGTTGGGCGTCCATCAGGCCGGAGGAAGGACACACTCTGGCTGTCTTCATGAAGGCATTCATATTATGATAATTATGAAAAGCGATAGCTGCATTTTTACCCTTTGTCAGGGCTAAGTGAGCACCCTCAGAGTTGGAGGTGGTGGGTGATGTTTGCATGTGTGTGACAGATGTGACTCTCCCCCAGATCATCAGTCTGACACGCCCGCTGGACTCCTGGCTGGAGCACGTCAACTTCGCCACGCTCTTCGACTGCCTCACAGATGAGGAGGTGCTGCTGGTGTTCGCTGCCGCCGTCCTAGAGAGACGGATTGTTTTCATCGCTGAGGAACTGGGGTACTATACACTCATAGATGTAGATTCCACGAGGACATTATCAATTCATCAATCATAGTGTATGTACCGAAAGTCCAGCTCTCGAGACACTTTAGACGCAGGACTGGAGTACAAGCTGAGAGACGAATTGTACAACCAGATTGTAGTCTGTTTACCTAAATCATGAAAAACAAACAAAGCCCTCATGCTCAGTCCCCATTCAGAAGTCTGGGGTTTGAATCTGGACTGATAACTTGTTTCTATCTTTAAACACTGTCTCTTAAATTAAGGAACTGATACTGCCTGAAAATATATTTAAAAAAAAGTGGAACAAAGCTTGTCAAGCAATAGCCAATGTGTTCCCAGAATGCATTTGCTCTCCACAAAGACTCTTTACCTGCATTCAACCAAAACCCAATAGAACATGATTGGTCAATAATTACTCAGACTACACACGGACACCAGAATGTTGCATACAGATATCTGTTTACAGAGATTATGATGACAGTCACTTAAAAAATTGGCAAAACAAATGTACTATAGAGGCAATCCAAACTCCAAACACGAAGCCTGCCTTGAGTCTCCAGTTATGATGCTATATTGCAGTCCAAACAAAAGAGAAGAGAATCCCGTTTATTAAATAAGCAACGTTTAATTTGAATGCAAACTATCTCATATACAACAGCCCCAATGGCTGGCTATAACTACAAAATAAAATGAAATGCTTCAACAAAATGACTGATATACTAAGAAAAAGTGTGGTTCGAAAAACTGTGTGTAACCGCTCAACCGGGAGCTCACCTGAGCTCTGTGTTCATGCCCTTATAAGGATACATGAGGAAAAGGAGTATAGCTCTGGCCTCTCCATATTGACCTCTCATAACAAAATATAATAATAAATCCATTTACTTAACACAAAGCATAAAAAGGTAGTTCATTGATTATAAAACGGAGTAAAAAAATACACAATTCATCATGTTTTAAATTAGATATTTCAAATAAGAAATGGAGGCTGCTACAATTTATATTGTATTAAATATCAGTTATGTCACAAAGTAAACCAACCCCTGTCAATATTCATTAGCATATAACAGAAACGTGTCTGTATCGGGGCGGCAGGAGCAGTCTTTAGGGACTTGTCTTGGGAACCGAGGGGCCACCGGTTCAATTTGCCATTGGACCAAAACACAGAATGTGGACTGGTACTAACCAGGTGCCCTTGAGAAAGGCACTGAACCCCCAACTGCTCCTGAGCGCCAGCCGGGCAGCCCCTTCCCTCTGACACCTCTCCATTAGTGCATGTCCATAGGTAAAAAATGCTCCACAAAGAGTTGAGAGTTTTGAAAGGTGATTTTCTGATATGGCATGAAAAGCCCCCCTCATGTTATTGACTGAATGTATGATCTGATCTCTCTGCAGCACATTATCACAAATCATACATGCTGTGGCAGCCCTCCTGTACCCCTTCACCTGGCAGCACACCATGATCTCCATTGTTCCTGAGATCCTGATCGACGTGGTGATGGCCCCCACCCCCTACCTGCTGGGAGTCCAGAAGCATCTGCTGGACCTGGTAACCGACCAGACTGATGTGAGTCCACATGGAGAAGAAACGTTTTTAATAATCAAAGTGTTACTTCAATTGCAAAAAGATTCATTCTTATTATTTCTGTGACAGCTGCTGGTGGTCGACTTGTCTGACAATAAAAAGGAAACCTTCATTGCTTCAGTAAGCGTCTACAAAATCAGCTTTTAGTGGCATTTCTTTGCAAATTCACAAGAAACAACCATTTAGTAAAAGTTAAAACATTTGTGTATTACCTTCCTTTTCCAGGTTGGTGATGAAAGCTCTATTCTGCCCCCGAAGCTCAAAAGTGAAATCCTAGAGGCTCTTAGTGCCAGACAAAAAGCATCAAGTGAGTGACAGAAATCAAACACAGGTGTATCACTTAGAAACAGAGTTATGGCTCCATCATCCCCAAATGTTTTTTGTGCTTTGCTTCAGCGGTGGAGGAGTTGAATCGGGTGGTGTCGGAAGCCTTCCTCCTCTTCTTTGTGAAAACAGTGGGCCACTTCAGATCCTACGTGAAACACAGTCGCGGCGGGGGGCCAGGGGTGTTTGAAAAGAGAAGCTTCTACAAGGCCATCGATTCCAAAACTACACGACACTTCGTCAAGTTGTTCCTCCAGACGCAGATGTTCGACCTGTTCATCCAGGAGGTGGAGCAGCAGCAGCCTGGACCGCAGCAAGGTGACACACACACACACACACACACACACACACACACACACACACACACACACACACACACACACACACACACACACACACACACACGTGAATCACATATTTCTGCTGGGAGCAGGCGTAAGCCTCACTGCATCTCTTGCAGCCCAGTTTCATCCACAATCAGTCCAATAGTTATGTATCAGACCAGTAAAAAAGTGTTGAACAATAATGTAATCAGTAACCTAATCAAAACAGGGGTATTGTAACCTGATTACTTTATTTTTCGATATCATCAATATCAGATGCAATGCAAATAAATACAAGAAAAAGAATAAGATGTTTTTATACTGAAGTGTAGTATTATGTAAGACAGAACAATTTGACCTTAGAAAAGAAGACATCAAGATATTTAGGATCAAAAATCATTTTATTGATAGGAAAAGCTGACTTTCATGAAGCATATTCAGAAAGTGAAACCATAAAGCAGATGTAGGCGTATAGATTCACACTTAAAGTATTAGCCTACAGAACATTACAGCTCACAGAGAAGAGATAACATCTGATCCTTTACAACAGACACTATATGTGACCCGCTCTATCGAAATCAGTCAGAAGTCGCAACAGCTCATTTCAAAATAAACGTGGATTTGCGTAAAAAATAGTTTTCCGGGGTTCGGGTGTTTTGTTGATTTTAAATAAACAAAGTCTTGGCTTTCAGAATATGAAGCTTTTATTTCCAAAATCACACGATAAATACGTTTTTTAAGCTTGTAAAGGGGAAGATGACACTCTCACCTGCACTCTCTGGTTCCTCAGCGCCGCTCCCCCTCCCTCCCACCCGCTGAAATTATGAATGCAAGGCGTATAGTAATCATTAGGTAACACACGGCAGGGTCCGTTACAGTTTGTTTTCATCTGATTTCAATTAAACAAATTCAGATGATAAATACAACTTTGAAGCTTGTAACGGCATAATTACAAGCGGAGAACGGAGTAACTTAACGTCACAGCAGGCATAACAACAGCCGGTGTTTCTCGTGAGGATTTTCCACGGGAAACAAACACAATACATACAAACGCAAAATTACAAAAACACACAAACACACACACACACACTCGCGAGCTTCTCCCAGACCAGTAATCCAAACGAAAATATTTTCCCTCCGTACTACATTGATCATTTGCTCCGCTAATAATCAATCAGATCAATGGATTCCAGAGCAGAGGAAACTTTGAAGGCCTTTTTCTCAAAATGATGACTCGGTGACAGTCATTATATAATGTGACATATTTTGCTTAATATTTGGATTACAAAAACAATCCTGATATCATTAGAAATCTAGGAATCTCCTCTTTCCAGCAGTGTATACAACTCAAAATGTGTCTTCGGGTCAATGCGACTGATTTCGATAGAGCAGGTCACAAATGATCTTTTTAGGTTTTACTAACATTGTAATCCTGCTAGTAATCCTCAATTCTTTGAAATGCAACAGTAATCGGATTACATCTTTAGCGAATGCAGTTAACTTTGTTTTACCTTATTATGTAATACCGTTACATGTTGTCTATAACTCCCTAGGGCCTTCCACATTTGAGTGTGCTAGTGGTGTAGACTATTGTCCCACAATGCCATGCACAAAGAGAGTTCTGCTCACATCTGGAAAACAAATGACGGCAAAACAGCTTGTAAAGAAGACATTTTGCTGTCTCTCTGTGAGGGGACCTTCCAAAGTCAACGTTGTGATTGACACACAACTTGGGTGGGGCCATATGACGGAATAAGGGCTGCCTCAATTTTTTTTTATGAAGCCGGTCTAAGTCTTCAGGAGTTTGGAAATCCTACATGGTTCTGCAATGAGGTTGCACCACACACAAGAATACATGTCACAGTTGTTCTCCTCTGTAATCTCAAAAACACTGCAGGATTAGCAACAATAAGGTGCATCACACACTATCAGCTACATCAAATCCACTCCACTTTATCGTTGATTGTATATAGTGAATTACATTTCCGGTACACTCTCTTCTACTCATAACATGCACATAATTGACCATCATGTTACTGAGTCGTCTAGCTGAAATGTATTTACAGTGCACTAACTCTCCCTCCTGTCATTTGTCCTTTAGGAATATTTAACAAAAAGATCCTCGAATACCAGGAGAAGAAGAAAAAGGAGAAGGCAAAGAAACACTAGCTCTGGGCGGGGGGGGCCGGGTGTACATAGTGGAGTTGATAGGAAATGTCAGATGTGAAAGTTGCACTGTGTGTTTTATGTCCTGTGTCAGTGTGGTTTTAAACAATGTGTGAATTACTGTGTGGCTATGTTGCTGCTATCTGTGAAACACTGGCAGAATGAGAGACTGCAGTTCCTTGTGTTCTCAGCCTGTGGCCGCAGTCCGACGCTGAACAGCAGGAAATCATTTCAAATAAAGACTCGTTTTTTAAGTCCACGCATCTAAAGTCTCAATTTTTGGCCTCAATGACTAGAAGAAGGTTGTGTTTGTTGAACACTTCTTTATTTCTGACTGCGGCATAATTAAACATCCTTACTTTCTATGAACAGAAATGCAGAAATTGATCAGAGCAGTCCATTCCAGTTCTCTTACTAAACATATCTAAACAGTGTCTATAATATATGCATTTTAATTGGGTATACATGACAAAATACAATACAATGCAAACAATCAAGAACAAAATGTAGTTATTAAGGTGTCTCTATGCAGGCTTAGTTTCTCATTCTTAATAATAACTGGGGCCTCCCTCAATAAATTAATAAGTTACTGATTGAAAAATATTTCAGAAACATTTTCCAAGAGAAACATGACAAAACAGAAGCTCTTTGTAAGCTTTGTTTTTGAAAGTTGCTTTATGAATGTGTGTCATTTATTATGAATGCTTTTATGTTATCATTATTATCATCATACAACTGCTACGCCTGTTGCCATAGCCTGCAGTTTGGCCCATGTAGCATCCTGCGTTGGTGCTATAGGGTTATGTACACTGTATTTTTTTCCTATAGATTTTGTACAGTAAACTATTAAAAACAAATATATCATAAAACATGGAATATATTTTTTGATGAATTAGAACAGTTATTACCTATGATGCTTCAACATCTTCTCAAAAAAGAAACACTCATATTTGCTGCACAGTTGGTTTTGGGAGAAATGAAGGAGGGAATAAATAAGTGGAGGTTATCATGAGTGGGAGTAATCTTCACATTCACATAGGCAGTGTTGTATTGTAACCTACATTAACAAAAGTAATAAAGTATTTTCAAATTCTACTACTGTATTCCTTTACTCCACTACATTTTGTTGGCAAATGTTGTACTCTTGACTCCAATACATTTATTTTAAATATTAAGTTACTATTTGCTAGTTTCTTTGCTGATTTAGGTTCAAATATAAATCGAGACTTACGTTTACATACACTATTATTGTTAAATAACTTAAATAAATATCTTGTGTTTATATGTTCCTCTCATCATAATATCTTACTGAGTATTTTTCCTTTGGTACTTGAAGTATATGGTGATACTTTTGAAGTACACATTTGAATGCAGGATTTTCACTTGTATCAGAGTATTTTTACACTGTAGTATTGCTACTTTTCCTCAAGTAAATAATCTGTGTACTGTACTTCTTGCAAGTTCTTGGACCTCTGATTATAGGGAAGAATTCTGCCGTTTTAAGTGAAAAATGTTAGTTACCACAAATCTTGGGGCATGTGTCTCAGGAAATACTTATCATAGGGAAATGATATGATGGAAGAAATAAAAAGGTTAGGTTTAAAAGGAGAACAGGACTGATGAGGAAACTGATATACCGCACACTGAGGAGTCAACCAACTGCTGAAGATGGCAGTAACGTAACACTAATGCAAGCTGCTGTTCTTATAGAGAACCGCAGTGACGAGTCGTAAAACCCGGAAGTAAACTTCTTCCGGTTCCTTTGTCAAAATAGCTCGAAATAAGGTCTGTGGTTGACACACATTTAAGAGAGGGATCACGTTTTGTTCAGCCGGATAATCTCCACATGTCAACCCTACTTTTATAATTTTTGAATGATAAATCTAGTCGCCAGAAGCAAAATGCTAACGTTATGCTATAAACGAACTACTAGCCAGCACAGCAGCAGGGTCGCACGACTTTAACGTCACGCCAACTTAAGATCGTTTCAACTGACTTGCACTGAAACTGCACTTTGAACACTTAATTTTTGACAATAAAGCTGACTTTGACTCGCGCGCTTGCATATTTTAACAAAGCTTTTCATTTTAGCCACACTGAATTTAACTAGAAGTCATGGCTGTGTCAATTACCAGTCTGATATCGTTTTACAAAGATGACAAGAAGAGTGTAGATAGGAGAGAACCACTACAAGTCAGGACACGTAAAACAGTGCAGCCTAGATGAAGGTGTGCTTACCGGTGTTGTCAGGGCTAGCATGAGGGACAAGGTTTATAGTGTCGGTGAGTAATGATAGCAAGAGTACCGTTAACCTAGAGTTAATTTATTCACATTAATTCCCATCAACAAATCCATTTTATGTGTCACATGGAATCTTTATTAGGCAAGGCAAGGCAAGTTTATTTATATAGCAGTTTTAAACACAATGCAATTCAAAGTGCTTTACAAAAAATGAAAGACATTAAGAAAATTAAATAATCATTAAAAGAAAAAATACATGGATAAAAGTTACAGTGCAGTCTAAGATATGAATAGTTCAATTAAAAGCAGCGACAAAAAGAAAAGTCCTCAGCCTGGTTTGGGCTAGTGAATTAATTTCAGTTTTCCGCACTCTCGCGGGAGTGTCATTATTGTCTCACTACTATCACTACTACTATTACTATTACTACTACTATTACTATCACTACTGTCATTATTAGGGTGTAATTTGTTATATACTGTTGGAATGGGTAAGCAGGCCAATTATTTTTGGATATTTGTGGAGTTAGGTGGTCCATGAGTGTTTTTTATTGGTTAAGTGGTCCTTGGTAAGGGGGAGCCTCGTTGCGGGGAAATTATACAGATGGCTAGTCCGCCCCTAAAAATATCTATGCAAACGTTATTATTAATAATAATTAAAAAAAAAAAAATTATTAAAAAAATTTATCAATTATTTTTTATAATTTTTATTTTTTTTATTTTCCATTTTTATTTTGTAATCATCTCGCGACCCCCACTCGGGGTCTCGCAACCCCCACTTTGAGAACCCCTGCTCTGCATCAGGTAAAGCAAATGTACTGTCCCTGTGTTCACCTAAAGCCAATTCAGACACCATGTCACAATTCTGTCTGATAAATGCTAAAGACCTGGAAGACATTATCCAACATCTGAAATCCTCCTCCTGTAGCCTCGACATCATCCCGACAGGATTTTTCAAAACTGTTTTTCATTGCTTGGCCTCAGATATTACACATAATAAACAAGTCTCTTCAATCAGGTGTATTTCCCCAGGCCCTGAAAACTGCAATAATTAAATCGCTCCTAAAAAAGCATAACCTGGACAAAACCATAATGAATAATTACAGGCCAATATCAAACCTTCCCTTTTTAAGCAAATTGATTGAAAAAGCAGTTTTTCAACAGTTCAGTTATTTCATGTTTTTAACTGACGGTTTTGATTTGTTTCAGTCGGGCTTTCGACCTAACCACAGCACTGAAACTACACTCGTAAAGGTCTTAAATGACATCCATTTGAACACAGACAGTGGCAGAATATCAGTGTTAGTATTATTAGATGTCAGCGCTGCCTTTGATACCGTTGACCACAACATATTGCTAGACCGTCTTGAAAACTGGGTGGGAGTTTCAGCAACAGCTCTAAACTGGTTTAGCTCCTACTTGAAGGACAGAACAAACTTTGTCTCAATAGGCAATTACAAATCAATCCTGATAAATATGCCATGCAGGGTTCCTCAAGGCTCCATCTTAGGATATTTGCTTTTTAATATTTATATGCTACCTCTGGCTGAAATTATTAAAAAGAGCGATCTAAGCTATCACATCTATGCAGACGACACCCAGATTTATTTTCAAATTACACCGGGAGGCTACTCTCCGATTAGAACACTGAGCAAGTGCATTGAGCACATCACTGACTGGATGACTCAGAACATTCTCCAATTGAACAAACAAAAAACTGAAATCATTATTTTTGGAGCAAAGAAGGACCGATTAAAAGTAATCACAGAGCTTCAGTCGGCAGACTACAAAGTAACTCACAAAGCAAGGAATCTAGGTGTAGTGATGGACTCAGACCTGAATTTTAACAGTCACATTACAACAGTTATTAGGTCTGCATACTACCACCTGAAGAATTATCAAGGATTAAAAAACTAATGTCGCAACAGGACTTCGAAAAACTTGTCCTTGCTTTTATTTTGAGTAGACTCGACTACTGCAATAGTGTATTCACAGGGCTCACTAAAAAATCTATCAGAAAGCTGCAGCTGATTCAGAACGCTGCTGCTCGAGTACTCACTGACACTAGAAAAGTGGATCACATCACTCCGGTTCTGAGATCATTACACTGGCTTCCAGTCTGCCAAAGAATTGATTTTTAAAATACTACTGCTAGTTTTTAAATCACTAAATGGCTTAGGACCGAGGTATATAAACGACCTACTCCATCACTATGAAGCATCCAGGAGTCTCAGGTCTTCTAGGTCGGGTCTGCTTT
>NW_011334745.1:0-10940 GCF_000735185.1 Notothenia coriiceps
TAATTAGTGCTTATTTATTGCAAGTAAGGAAGTTGTTGTACATGAGTTTTGGTCTTAATATGCTCTGCTCAATATGGGCCTAATAAGGCAGTAGTACCACAAGAATAGTAATTCTCCCATAATAACACTTAACCAATATTATCTATTCCTCTGTAACAAGACATTAAACTATAAGTTTTAATTGTCTCTAAATAACTCGGTTAGGTATGTATGTGCGCATCACTCTCACTCCTCAATGGTAACGTGTATGTGGATTTAGAAACTTCCCCTTCGATCCTATTGGCTCTAACGGTTCAAAACAGGTGTCAATCATCAAAATCGACCGAGGGGGGCCAGAGATATGGTAAATCCACCCAAATGTCCCCAGGAGTGTTTTTGTTGTTGTTGCTAAATCTCTCTAAAAAGGTCAAATGTCACTTGTTTTGCATCAATCTTGATACAGGGTACTTATTATATGTTATAGTTTGGATTCCTAAAGCTTTTAGTATACCATCTCATCATTCAAGGGTGGTTTTCACTGTAAATAATGCTTTTTTATATACACTATAATTTAAAAATGTTTACTATGTTCAATCTGAATTTGCTTTAAAATAAAAAATGCTATATTGATTCTGACTTTACTACATCCAACTCACATGTGTATCATTGCTTTAAGAAAAAAAGATTATTAATTTAACCCTTTTAGAAGTGAAGATATGGTCATTTGTTCTGGGAATGTCATTTTCAAGCCTGAGACCTGAAAAATAGGCTTGGGACTTAACTGGTTAATAAGTGTTTTATAATGACTAATAAAGAGCCAATATACTGCTAATATGCATGTTAATTAACAACTAGTTGATGGTTAATTTGTGTACCTTAATATAAAGTGTTACCAACATTATTTGAATACTTCCTGGGTCTACTGTTAATACCACATATCATATGAAAAAAAAGACAAACTGCTCTGTCTTTTTTCTTCAGGTGTTTTTTAAGGCGGGTCTGTTGGGTCTTTTGGAGGACATGAGGGACACCCGTCTGTCTGAGATCCTCACAATTGTTCAGGCCATGGCCAGAGGGAAGCTGATGAGGATGGCTCGAGAATTGATGATGATTCAAAGGTCAATATAACAACCAGCAGATACATTATTGATGAAATACAGTGTAGCAGCAAAAATGTAAGTGTATGATATTTCTTTGGGTAAGTGTGGTCTATAATTCTTCCTCTCAGGGATGCTGTACTGGTGATCCAGTTCAACCTCAGAGCGTTCTTCTCTGTGAGGACTTGGCCTTGGATGATGTTGTTCTACAAGCTGCGTCCGATGCTCAGGAGCGCCCAGGTGGAGAAAGAACTGGCTGCCCTTAAAGAAGCGTACAACAAGTTAAAAGAGGCCTTCGACAGGTCGGTCCACCGGTCGGCTCCTTAAACTCTGTGTACATTATTATTTACATGTTTTAAAGCAGGATTAATTGAGTCCACACAGATATATGACTAATCACCATCTGTTGTATTTTCTCGGGTCAGGTCAGAGATAAAGCGAGTGGAGGCGGAGGAGCGTCAGGTGATTTTGGTTCTGGAGAAAGACGACCTGTCTCTGCAGCTCCAAGCGGTGAGTAACATTGAAATTAAAAGGATTTAAATATCACACTTTGGAAAGTCCAATCAATATACTATATTATTCACATGCAAATTGTGTCTACCCATAACTCAAACTCAACGAAATGTTATTGGTTGCACGTTTATAATATTTGAAAATGAATGTCATGTCACAATTTAACATCTTTCAAGTAAAAATAAATGTTGTTTGTCAACAAGGTTTTATAAGATGAAGTGATATGGGATCCTCATGGGTGTGTTTACAAGTCTGCTAGATCTTCCTGGGTTATTTGTTTACAGTTTGTTGCTATCTAATCCATACCATTTATCTCCAAATTTGACGTTTACTTATTCAGATGAAAAAAAGGATTTCCAAAATGAATCAATTTGACGTGAGGCTAGTTAATCTCTCTTAATCTTGTTTTCAATATCTCTAAAATGTCTCATGTTTTTATCCATCCAGGAGCAGGACAGCCTGTCAGATTCAGAAGACCGCTGCAACCAGCTGATTCAGTCCAAAATCTCTCTGGAGTCGAAGCTGAAGGAAGCGCAGGAACGTCTGGAGGATGAGGAGGAGATGACGGCCACGCTGACGTCCAAGAAACGTCAGCTGGAGGAGGAGGTGATATCCCTGAAGAAAGACGTGGACGACCTGGAGATGACTCTGGCTAAAGTGGAGAAAGAGAGACATGGACTGGAGAACAAAGTATGTACATTTACAACCGTATCACTGCATGGTTCCTTTCCTTAACTATTTATCTTTTCTTGTCTTTGTTTTTTAGCTTGAGAGCCTTTGTCTGCTACAATTGATGATTTTCGTATTTTCTTTTTGCCCAGGTGAAGAACCTGTCCAATGAGATGTGTGTTCTGGATGAATCCATATCGTCTCTGACCAGAGAGAAAGTGGCCCTGCAGGAAGCTCACCAGCAGGCTCTGACTGACCTTCAGGCCCAGGAGGACAAGGTCAACATGCTGGTCAAGGCCAAAGCTCGGCTGGAGCAACAAGTGGACAATGTAAGTAAAAACTGACCTAAAGAAAATGATGAATAAAACTGTCTGTCCAGATTTGAACAACTGTGTTAATCTTTATCCGTCTTTCTACTTAAAGTTTTACGTTTATACAACATTATAAATCAAAGGACACGTTTCATTTGGAGTACCTCAAGGTAGCTGTTTGGAGCCATTATTGTTTTCTGCCAATGATCTCTAGAACCATCTAAAAGACCTCTAGAATCTTCTCAAAGATCTATTTGTAAAAGACCCATAGAGCCTCCTTAATGGCCTCCTAAAGAAACTCTTTAATGATGACCTCATTCCTGAAGGTCCTGAAGAACCCCAGAACCAATACTACACACTCCTTGGTGACCAAAGTAACCAACTAGTATACTANGACATTTTCAAATGTTTGATTGTGTTTTGCTGTTATAAATCTTTTTTTTTTACTTGGTCTGAGGAACTATTCTAATTTTTTGAGATAGGATTTTTGAGTTTTCTTAAGCTGTATGCCATAATCAGCAATATTAAAATAATAAAAGGCTTGCAATATTTCAGTTGATTTGTAATGAATCCAGAATGTATGACATTTTTGTTTTTTTTTAATTGCATTACAGAAAATAAAGAACTTTATCACAATATTCTAATTTTCTGAGACAGTCCTGTATAGTACATAGTATACTACTTTTTTTACAAACTATATTATGACTTTCAACATTTATGAAATGGTGATCTTTTTTTAAAAACTATACTATGACTTTTTTTTTACATTTACTAAATTATGACTTTTTTTGAATAAATAGTATACTGACTTTTTTCGACAGAATGCACTATGACTGTGAAATTACCACCTTAAGGATCTCTGAATCTTGCCTGATGGTCAGTGGAACCTGAGGACCATTGTAACTTTCTAAAGGAACTTGATAAGAACTCTTTCATGACCTATTGAATTTCCTAAAGGATAACTACGATCCCCAACAGAAACAACTAAAGACCTCTAGGATCTCCTAAATAACCAATTGGACCTCTTCAATGACCACAACAGGACCTCTACAACCACCCCCAGGGCCACTAGAGGCTTGAGTTTTCTAGGACCAAAAGGACAACCTAAAGACCACATTAAGCCCATTAGGTGACCTTAAATACCACCTAATGGACCTTTTGTTATCTCTTTATGACAGCTTGAATCCTAAAGCTTGAGTAGATACTTCCCAAGAACCACAAAAACTGTCTACTACTCAACCATCTTATGGTCATTAGATTGGCTAGCAGATGGCTAGCAAATTAAGTAAAACCAACATAAAGTGTCTTCTAGGGGTTTAGTACACCACTGGGTTAAGGTACTGGTGTCTGACAGCATCCCCCTTTCTTCCCTATAGGTAGAAAGTTCCTTGGAGCTTGAGAAGAAGGTGCGGATTGATCTGGAACGATCCAAACGGAAGCTGGAGGGGGATCTGAAGCTTTCTATTGACTCAGTGAAGAACATGGAGAATCAGAAGGAAGAGATGGAGGAGAAAATGAAAAAGTAAGACAAATATATCTGGAGCTGGTAGATTTTAAGTTGTATTTAGCCAATGTTTTTATCTTTTTCTTTTAGACAAATTCTCCATAAGGGCCAAGCTCTACTAACACATTATGACGATACGTTTGAACAAAGGCTGACACTACAAATGATTTGGTATTTTTGTTTCTCTCTCCGTCTCTTTCCATTGCTCCCTAAAGAAAAGACTTTGAAACGGTTCAGATTCAATCCAAACTGGAGGATGAACAGAGTTTGAGTGCTGCTTATCAGAAGAAGATCAAAGAGCTGCAGGTTAGTGGTGATTCAGAATATACATGTTAGCTTCCTGATTTTCGTCTTCCTCACTCTGAGCTGTGATCAATTCCTCAGACTCGTATCGAGGAGCTGGAGGAGACGCTGGATGCAGAGCGGGTGTGGCGCACCAAAGCTGAACGTCAGAGGAACGACATCTCCATAGAACTGGAGGAACTGGGAGAGAGACTGGAGGAGGCCGGAGGAGCCTCTGCTGCTCAGATCGCTCTCAACAGGTCAGCAGCATCAACTCATAGAAACTTACATAGGCTCACTTATGTCTTTTTTTTAGGGGGACATAGCAAGTCAATAGTATATGCCACATTGAAGTGGCATGCATCATCTAAAAGATTAATTAGAGATGCAGTTCAAAAGGATGTCAAGATTATCTGGTCATGGTTGGTTTGGTGTCTATTACATTTTGAAGATTAAGAATGGATAAGGGCATGGAAAGTTGTTGCCGGAATGTGTGCGTTGATACCATTTGTTACACAGATTTGGTGCCAAATTGAACACATTTCCACCACTCACGAATTGATACAAATATCAAAAAGCACTCCAACATACCACAATAAGACACAAAAACTATTGAAACTATTACAATTTGTCAACGATTGGATTGGGATTACTTCTGTTTTGGCAACTGCTCAGAAATCCCCTTTTTGTCTCGAGACTGTGCTTACCCTTAAGCTCACAACCAGTCACTTTAAAGAGCGAAGTCAGCTTAGATTTTTGAGTTTCATATGATATTAATATATTAAAATCAAATCCTGGAGGTTTTGACTGTCATAAAAATGTATTTCTGCATTCAAGTTCCCTCAGAATGAATTGTCATGACGATTGGTAGGTGCCTTCACTCAGACAGGGTCGTGGCTCCTGTGATTTTAAATTGTAACTACCTTGATGTCAAACAGGAAGAGGGAGGCCGACTTCCTGAAGATGCGGCGGGAGCTCGAGGAGGCGGGGCTTCACCACGAGGTGACGGCCGCCACTCTGAGGAAGAAGCACTCGGACGCGGTGACGGAGCTCAGCGAGCAGATCGACAATCTGCAGAGAACCAAACAGAAACTGGAGAAGGAGAAGATGGAGTACAGGCTGGAGGCCGATGACCTGGCTGCCAACGTGGAGCATCTGTCCAGGAACAAGGTGAATAACAATGTCCTATTACACAGATTTAAAGGAGTATTTCAACAACAATAAGGGGTATTACACCTGATCAACATCATCCTGCTTGTCATGTTGAGTAAGGAAGCAATACAAACGTTTGTTTACAAGGATAGAATGGTCATATTAAGTGTTTCTGGTTTTGAACTCTTATTAAGGATTCATTTTCAAACCAGATTAAAACATGTTTTAACAAAAAATCTTGTTGCACCAAACTTAAAAAGTAGTTGAAACTTAACTTTTAAATTGAAACCACTCTTCAAATATCAGTTCTAGATCTAGACAACATTTAATTTTGTTGCACCACAACTTAATTTTAAATCTGATTCACCAACAACTTTGAAATTACGGGTGTGTGTGTGTGTGTGTGTGTGTGTGTGTGTGTGTGTGTGTCTGTGTGTGTGTGTGTGTTTGTTTGTAGACTGCTGCTGAGAAGATGTGCAAGGTTTATGAGGACCAGCTGAACGAAAGCAGGAGCCGAGCGGAGGAGCTGCAGAGACAACTGACCGACGTTTCTACTCAGAAAGCGAGAGCCGTTACAGAGAATGGTACCACGAAACAAAGATTTTCCGTTATCCAGAATAATATCCTACTTAGGTTCTCTTAATGTGCAAAGGACTATCTTTTTGGGTCTAAATGATGTCACGGACTGACACGATAGTTGTAGTACCACCGTTTGGCCACTATGAAAGTTTACTTCAATGTTTGGTGCATTTCCTGAGGGCTTGGACTCAACTCTGTTTTGACGCTGTTTCTCTTCCTATCTTTGTTGTTCTTTAGCCGAGTACAGCCGTCGTCTTGAGGAGCGGGAAGCTATGATTAGTCAGCTCCAGCGCTCCAAGGCGGGGGCGTGCCAAAACGCTGAAGACCTAAAGAGGCAGCTGGAGGAGCAGAGCAAAGTAACATTACATACTCATACATTCTCACACTTTTACATTGATTCAAAGAAGTAAACTATCTTTGATGAAGGTTTTTGTTGGGAAAATACTGAATGTCCTCTTCCAATATCAGAGTAGCACATGATGACAAAGTCCCTACGTAGCTGGGTACATTACAGGATGTCTGATTACCTAGAAGAGCATCAGGACTGTTTGAGGCATATGATAGCTCTGTGATTAACATGAAGATTCAGCCTCTATGGAGAGAGACATATGACAAGCATGCTCATTTCTGACGTGGGTCTTAGCTAATCTAAACTAAACATACTGCTTTGAACCGGTATTCCTCCATCTTGTGACTGTGTAACTCCCTCTCTTGTATATCAGCATGTGAAGGACACTGTTCAGGAACTAGTTGTACCAAATGCTCTGTACTGTATGTGATGACTACTTCCATGCAAGGATTATAAATAGATGTATCCTAATTATTGAAGGTGACGAGTGATATTTTACCAACAGTTTTTTATGGATAAGAGTATCTGGTATGTTTGTTTGTGTTTCAGGCCCGTGTGTCGCTGGCCCACGCAGTGCAGACGTCCCACCACGACAGCAGTCTGCTAAGGGAGCAGCTGGAGGAGGAACAGGAGGCGAAGGCTGAGCTGCAAAGGGAGCTGTCCAAAGCCAACGGGCAGGTGGTTCAGTGGAGAGCCAAGTACGAGACGGACGCCGTGATGAGGATAGAAGAGCTGGAGGACGCCAAGTTAGTACTTCTGATACTACTATTGCTACTGTGACTATCGATGCTATTTGGTTTAGGTAGTTTTGAAATACCCTTAACAAAGCTGTGAATATTGATGTTCCCCAGAGGATCTATGCCCAAGCACAAACATCAGGGCGTTCTATCTGAAGGAATACTCCCAAAATGATCACTTACTCATCCCATATTACCTTGAATTTGTGAGAATTGTCCATGGTCAATGAACAATTCCATGGTAAATGAGGAAAAATAAGATACTTGATTAATTGAAGAACGTGTCAAGCGCGTTTAACCACAGCGTTATTATATCAAAAATATTTGTATGCACTATAATTAATGATTTATGTACACTGGGCCACTTTTACGAGGTGTTTAAATAGTCAGGTTTCAGAAAAAATGCATGAGTTTGGGAAGCATATTGAATGAATGACACCTTGACCTTGTCCTTCTGTACTTTACTAAGTTCATTTTGTAATTGTTTGTGGTTAGGAAGAAGTTGGTCGTCAAACTGCAGAACACGGAGGAAGCTGTGGAATCATCTCATGCCAAATGTTCCTCACTGGAGAAAAGCAAGTTGAGTCTGCAGACAGAGATCGAAGACCTGGTGGTTGAACTGGAACGAACCAACTCTGCTGCTCTGGCTCTGGACAAGAAGCAACGCAACTTCGACAAGGTCAACAAAAAGCAAACATAACCCTCAAAATACTTATAAACAATGGAGGGTGTTTAAAACAAGCCTCAACACTTTGTGAGAAGTTTGATGTTTTCTTTGCTTGATGCAGTTGTTGGGTGACTGGAAGCTGAAGTTTGATGAGAGTCAGACGGACCTGGAGGCGTCGCAGAAAGAGTCGCGCAGTCTGAGCACCGAGCTCTTCAAACTGAAGAACTGCTACGAAGAAGCTCTGGACCATCTGGAGACGGTCAAGAGAGAAAACAAGAACCTGCAAGGTACTCCCAGAATCTAAGCAGCAACATCAACAACTTTAGTTTTTGGTGGACTAGGTTCTGCTTGGTCAGGTTTTGAGTTATATCTTGATATGAATATAAGCAGGTTTTATAACTAACAAACTCAAGCAAAGAAAAAACAATGAATACATCACTGTTTCTCCGCCCTAACTTAGGCTACAAACATGCCTGGTCAATTATGCTGATTGCTACGGTAGTTATCGAGCGTTATATCCAAGTATTTTAGGAGACGTGTTACTTTTTTTTTTTACAAAGTGGATGTGTGTGGTTCACACAATAAAACAACTATGACTAACTTAACAACTAAAGCAGTCCACTGCCATTGATGGCCCCCTACGGCTTACAGGACTGAGGGGACGTGAAACTACAGGAACTTCTTATTCATCTCTCTCAAAACAAATCCAGAACAATTAACTATAAACTTTCTTTAACTCAAGCCTTGGGAAATTGTCAGAATGTTTCACAAAGGACATCAGACCAAAGAGTCTGTGGTCTTTTCTGTCTACCAAAAGACTTTGTGATCAAAGTGGGCGCCTCTAAAGGGCTTGTGTAACATATTTGATACCAATCGTCAAAAGGTGACTATACAAGACTGTTAATGACTTAAATGAATATTGTCTTTGACTGAACCAGTGTGTTTGAACTCTAGAGGAGATATACGACCTGACGGAGCAGATCAGTCAGGGAGTGAAGGCCATCTTTGAGCTGGAGAGGATGAAGAAGATCCTGGATATGGAGAAGAGTGGTATCAAAACTGCTCTGGAGGAAGCAGAGGTAACTGACTGAACTGCTTTACATTCTTCCATAAATAAACTAAAGTTGCATTCACACCTAATAGTCCGCATCTTTGGTGCGCGACAGACGAGAGTTTGTTACATTGTTTCCTTATTCAGAACGTTTGGTTTGCGTTCACATGGGCAAAACTCAAACAGACTATAAACTTTAAACACAAGTCATGTGCACGGAAATGCTGTTCAACGATTGGTCAGACATAAGGGGGTAAAAACGCAAATCCTGGCAATTTCTACCGAGCCTCCGCCATGGTGCATCGGCAGGTTATTTTCATGCTACTTTTAATCTGGAGAGCTGAGAGCATATCAACAGATCTAGCGGACGGCGCATAGGATTATATAATCAGACGACGTGCTTTAAAAAACATTATAACACATATAATGAGAGACGTCCTTCAGTAAGGAGGGGCGTTTCACCGACGACAGGTGGTTCTGACTTTTATGTATAGTTGACGGAGCATTTTTACTTTTACACAACATTGTTCAACACTTCATTCTGCTTCACTCTTTCACTAAAGATTTTGAAGACACCCGCGTTCTTGTGACTCGTAAATACTACATTTCCAGTGTTTTGGTGCGGACTGCATTCAACCAGCTCAGTTCACTAGCAGGCGGTCTGAGACCACCTCTTTTAAGCGGGCCAGAGTCCGGTTGTTTAGTTCACATCAGAGGGCTCGGACTGCGTTCACACCGACCCAAAGGAACCGCACCAAGCGGTGAAACGCACCAGGGTTCGATTTAAAAAGGACTCTACAAGACTGGTGTGAATGCGAGCTAAATTACGGTATCTAAAAACTCTCTTCTCACCAGGGAACTCTGGAGCACGAGGAGAGTAAGACACTGAGATTCCAGATGGAGCTGCAGCAGATCAGAAGCGACATTGAGCGCAAGATTGCAGAGAAAGATGAAGAGATCGACAACCTCAGGTACTAAATATATAAAATAAAATACTTAGATGAAGCTCTAACTAACCAGGGGTAAAAACTGTGAAAATTATAACGACTTTTTATGTACGATGCCTGCGTTCGATGAGTAATACCAGTGCTGTCCACCAGGCGGGGTAACCAGCGCGCTCTGGAGACCCTGCAGGCCAGCTACGAGGCGGAGGTTCGCAACCGCAGCGAGGCAGTGCGTCTGAGGAAGAAGATGGAGTCTGACATGAACGAGATGGAAGTTCAGCTGGGAAACGCTAACAGACAGGCGGCCGAGAGCCAGAGGATCATCAGACACCTGCAGACACAGGTAGGATCATCTCATCCAAATTAAAATAAGGTATAAAAGACAATAAACTCCTTATTATCAAGCTAGCAATGATAGATGCTTTATTGAAGGTTCCCAGAGCCATTAAGCAGGATGTACGCTGAACAAAAATATAAATGCAACACTTTTGTTTTTGCTCCCATTTTTCATGAGATGAACTCAAAGATCTAAAACATTTTCTATATACACAAAATAACCATTTCTCTCAAATATTGTTCACAAATCTGAAAAAATCTGTGATAGTGAGCACTTCTCCTTTGCCGAGATAATCCATCCCACCTCACAGGTGTGGCATATCAAGATGCTGATTAGACAGCATGATTATTGCACAGGTGTGCCTTAGGCTGACCACAATAAAAGGCCACTCTGAAACGTGCAGTTTTGCTTTATTGGGGGGGTCTGGGGGGGTCCAAAAACCCTAGGGTTAAAACCCCTAGGGTTTAACCCTAACCCTAACCCTAACATGTCACCCATTGAGCATGTTGGGGATGCTCTGGATCGGCGTATACGACAGCGTGTTCCAGTTCAATATCCAGCAACTTCGCACAGCCATTGAAGAGGAGTGGACCAACATTCCACAGGCCACAATCAACAACCTGATCAACTCTATGCGAAGGAGATGTGTTGCACTGCGTCAGGCAAATGGTGGTCACACCAGATACTGACTGGTTTTCGGACCCCCCCAGACCCCCCCAATAAAGCAAAACTGCACGTTTCAGAGTGGCCTTTTATTGTGGCCAGCCTA
>NW_011334746.1:0-2976 GCF_000735185.1 Notothenia coriiceps
TTGAAGCTGTCAGAGTGTAGGACACACACACACACACACACACACACACACACTCACTCACTCACTTACATAAACAGATATTAGAGACAAAGCTTAAATGCAGTGTCTTGCTGAGAGTCTGAAAAAAGATGCAGGGCCTTTTGATGTCTCTGTTTGTCTTTTGGCTTCTTTATATGCGTTCCACTTTCCCTGGCACTGAATTTGACTTCCAACTGAAATTAACCAGGCACCCCAAAAATAATCCACCGCAAGAGAGAGGAGAGAGGGAAAACAGGACGATGAAAGAGAAGGATAAAGAGTTGATAGAACTCGATAGAAGACAGGAAGAAGAGAAAGGGACGTTGACAGAAAGAGGTACAGGAGGTATTATAAAGATGTGCAGACTCTGTTCTGTGTTTAAATGTATTCATATTTTAGGGGCTGCAGATATACTCAAAAGCTATATGTGTTTTAGAGGGGGTCAGCATGTTGAAATGTGAGGTCATAGTACTCAGTGATCACCACCTTATTGGTGCCACAGGAGGTCAAGTATCTTGGGGTCGAGAAGAGTCTGACGTTGCAATATTATGCCCTCGCTGTAACACTGAGCTTGGACCCCCCTGTGGCCCCCGCCAAAAGAATAAATCTGATAATGCTATTTGTTTTATTTGATGTAAGTGTTACAGCAAAGACTGTGCTCGAACCCGGGCCAAAATTAACAGGGATGGTTTTTGTCAGTAATTTAATTTAATGCATTGAAACTAAGTTACTGAAACAAATGTTGTGACTAAAACAAATACCTACAGACATTGAGGAATAAAATAAAAATGAATTTTGGCTGTATAAATAATGTATTTATCACCCAAACTGCTTTAATGTTCTGTTTCTTAAACAAACTAACTAAACTTGTAACTAAATCAGTGAAAACAAACTCTTTAATAAAACCAAATACCAATAGTGGCATTTTGTGTGCTATGACTTATATTGATCTAAAAGTACAACAATCTTGAACACTGTCTTATTATTAAGACAGTAAAATGAGTCTAAACCGCTGACATATATCCCAACCCTCTCTATGGTCATGAGGTTGGGACTGTGAAAGTGGATACAAGCAGCTGAGATTAGTTTCTTTTTTGAGGGGGCCGAGCTGCCCCTGGTGAGGACCCCTGACATCCAGGAGAAGGCTACGAGTGGAATATCTGCTCTTCTATCTTTGAAAGAGCCAGCGAAGGAGTTTGAGATATTTGACGCCTTCAGGATGAAGTATTCAGGCCAGGTCCAGCTCAGGGAGACCCCCGGCAGACCCCCAACATGCTGCTGCATATCTCATGCTCCCTGGGAAGGCCTCAGGTCCCTGAGGAGGGGCCGGGCGGGGGGGGAGGATGTCAGGATGCAGAAAGCTTACACATCTTCCGGCGCAGACTGAAAACTCATCTCTTTCGACTCCACTTCGAGCGATAGAACTATTAACAAAGCACTTATATACTAATAAAGGACTGGCTTATCTAAAGCCAGTTGAGTAGCACTTGAAATGTTTTAGCTCTATGAAACCTGATGTACTTATATGATTCTGTTTTCTACAAGTTTGTATTTTGTCGGTCGAACGCACTTATTGTAAGTCGCTTTGGATAAAAGCGTCAGCTAAATGCAATGTAATGTAATGTAATGTCTGGGCTTCTTTGTTTTGTCACTTTTACCCATCAGACTCTGATAAGCAGCAGAACATGGAGAGATTGATTACTCTGCTGGTTCAGTTATTACTCTAGAATGCAATTTTGGCTCACTGTCACACAGAAGGCTGGATATACAGGACTGAATATTCTCAAGGGGGGCATGGGAACATTGACCCAACGAATATAACTTGGAGGAAAAAAAACACAAATTGATGAAAAGTGCATTAACATCCATAAAAAATAGACAAGTGCCAGGTGGATTTAGATTACTGGTGGAACAACTGAACTAACGTCACGCTAAGGGAATCATTTCATTTACCTCGTTCTAAATGAAGCTTTTATCTGTAACAGGTGGGGAATTTCAACAATTCCTCGGACAAACAGCATTTTCTTTAAAAAAAACTCCAACACACAGCACTCCTGATTCCAGGTGTTAAGAGTTTTCTCAGGAGAGTTCAAAACAGAAGTGTGACCGGACATCACACACCCCCACACACACCTTTTCAGGTGAACAACGCAGAGCTAAAGTCACCTTGACAAACGAGCGGCTGTACTGATTTGTAATGCATAGCCAGGTCTGCCTGCATGACCACTTTCTATTAGCCCACCACAAATTACATCCAAGCTTAATAATGTATTCAGCACAAGAACACACACACACATCGCACATACACACACACTAGCGACCAACATTTCCATACAAACAATCTATGCATACAGAACATAATGTAAACTTTTATGTAAACGTACATGATCAATTGTATAATAACACACACACACACACACACACACACACACACACACACACACACACACACACACACACACACACACACACACACACACACACACACACTCATATTGTTCAGTAACAATCGAAGTGAGTTTTCTCATAATTAATGGATTAATCAAGGAGTAATGAACGTGGAGTGGCTCCACGCGGTGCTGATTAACACAGATGATGGAGGGGCATGGGGAAGACTCTGTTTGATTCCAACAGGGTAGCTGAGTGAGTGACAGTGTGATTGAGAGTGTGTGTGTGTGTGTGTGTGTGTGTGTGTGTGTGTGTGTGTGTGTGTGTGTGTGTGTGTGTGTGTGTGTGTGTGTGTGCGCGTGCGTGCTTGTGTGTGTGTGTCTGTGTGTGTGTGTGCGTGTGTGTGGGTGTGTGTTTGTGTGTGTGTGGCCTAGCATTACCATCCTTGTGGGGACCTACATCTGTTTACACAGTCACGTGTGGGGACTGGCCTCCCTTATGGGGACAAAATGGAGGAACCCCATAAGGGGAGTCATTAATTTTAGGGTGAAGACTTGGTTAGGGTTAGGG
>NW_011334747.1:0-7591 GCF_000735185.1 Notothenia coriiceps
AACAAGATATCAAGACAAAAATGTGCTCTACCAAATGGTGGCGCTGGCTGTAAAGGGTTGGCCAGAATAAATTCAAACAGACATTAAAAACTACTCTGACTTAGACAAAGACAGTTCGTATCATAGCACAGGAAGTTAGTTGGAACGTTTCTGGTGTTACGTCCCCACTAAGGTCTAGGGGACCTGGAGACAATAACATACAACCAATAAAAATTAGGGAGTCAGCGTAACAGTTGACAAAAGGTTTATTTTGCGTAAACCCAGAACCGAACAAACATATAATTGAAACACTCGGTTGGTGAGGAGAGGAGGAGGAGGAGTCAAAGGATTGTGCCAAACAAAAGAAACAAGCATAACAAAACCAGGCCTATCTCTACATCTATCCTTTGAAACCAAAACTCAAACAAAAACCCTCACTAACTAAACTACTCAGAGCTGGAAAAAACAATATACAGGGGTGGCAACAATCCACTAACCTAGTGTGTCTGAACATTAGTTAGCTACGTGGTGAGAAATGTACAGGGTACCCCAGACTTACCTAACTCCTCCACTTCTCAACACACACACTTTCAAAAAGGTCAGACAATACAAAGATCATGAGTTGCTAAACACTGCAGGCTCCTTCATCAGCAACAGGCCCAGAGTGAGAGAGAGAAGACTTCCTGGGTGCCTCCTTTATGGTCGGCCCTGGCTGCTGATAGGCCAGCTGAGGGTGAGAGGATCCAATCAGCCATCAGACTCAGGTGCACAGGCAGATACCGATCAGCTGCTGATTAGCTGTGCAGAAGACAGGGAGAAGAGAGAAAACACAGGAGGGAAGGAAAACCACACAAGTACAGCCTGCCTGGCACGTAACAATAACAATAAACTAAAAGGGTTTTTTGTATTAAAGAAAAATGACAAAACCATATATGGGACTGTATGCTAGTTACGTTATACGTTTCTATAACTCCTCAAGCACATAACTCTAAAATACGGATATACCAAACTTTGGGGAATCTAAATCAGTCACTCAAACTGATAAAATGTCTATGAACATTGAGTAATAAGAGGTTCATTTTAGCTGTCGACACTCCTGAGACAATCTTGATATTCGTACAGTATGTGTTCGACTCAATTGTTGAGTCTTGCAAGCAAAATCTTAAGGTTTCAGACTGTTTTTTTTTTACTTTATATACGATAATGTTATTTCTAAATGTTTGTCTTTGCCACTCTTGTACTGTTTTTCGCAAACACAAATCCAAGGTTGTGTTGGTTTTTGGCTTTGGTATTATTCACCAAATTGCTTTTCACTCTGTCTTTTACTCATCATTGCTCCTATCTGGTCATCAGAAAAAATCTAACCCAATCAATGTTAGTTTATGTGTTTCCATTACAATTTTCATGCTGTCATGTTTTGCAAAACACAAATTAGTCAATGCTGGAGCTCTCTCGCCCGCACTCTCTGGCTCTGATGGCGGTGGGAGGTTCATAAGCTCTCCCTCCATGTCTGTCTCTCTCACACTGTGGACAGCAGTGGCAGCATTGTTCACCAATGTGCCATCTATTGTGTTTAAATAATTGCCCATGAGTAGAAGCTCATCAAGAGGAGAAACTGAAATTATTTCCTCGTACTCAGGGACGGTGGACCGTGGAGTATAAAAGATGATGAATCCCTATATTTCCATGGGGATCCGCGTATGTCAGAGGTAGACTTGATTAGGTCGAACGTCAACAAAATGACACACAAGAACTCCTCCTGTGCCTCTTTCACTACTCTGTAGCCATTTGCTTTCTGTCGGCTTATGCTATCCAAGATTTAAAGGTTGGGTTGTGTAGCTTGTGCGGGGCAAACAAACATAGATTAGCTTCCTCCAATCAATCACAACCACCCCTTCTTCCCACAAACACGCAGCATATTTCTCACTGCCAGAGGATTCAATTTTCCAAACACAAAATTAAACATCTTGTAAATTATGTTTATTGTCCCGTGTATCCCCCCACCCCACTGCAATCAAATGCCAGCAGTCATTGCTCATGTGCTAATTGAAGTTGTTGTTTTTTTCTGTTATGTAAATCTGTGGAATGCATAATTGGGGTATATATCACATTTAGACTGCATTATTCCACCAGCTTTTTTTATTCTCAATGTAAACACAATGTTCTCACTGCAGGCTTGTTCTGACGTATGTGTGCTGTTGGGCGTATGATGTATATTCCTTCTGATGGAGAAAAAGGAAAAATACTTTTTAGTAGCACAAACACTCAAACACACAAAAATGGTTACATGATTTCAATCTCGTTTCATATACTATAAATAAAACAGAACTCAAAGTCACTGATTTCTTAGATGAGTAAACAAGGCTGGAAAAGCACCAGTTTACGATACGATAATACTTTATTGGTCAGATCAAGTCTGAAATTTGACTTGCGTCACAGCAGCTCCATGTCCAACATCAACAAACAAAGTATCCAGACACAATACATGAAACACAAACAACAAACATTTAACATAACAGCACAATCAGTGAGAGAAAACATGCTCAAAGAGCCTTCAGCAGTTAGCATTTGATCTGGGATTTAGCTCTGTGTTTACTGTGAGGATTGACTGATGCACGAAGGAGTGCTTCAGTCTGACTTTATTGAAACGTGGGACCCTGTATCTCCGATTAGATGGTAGCAGTTCATATTCACTGTTCAGAACATGGTTTGGGTCAGAGATGATGTTGTTGGACAGCCTCACTAGGTTGTTATGATAGGCTGAATCATAGAGTCTCTGACAGGGTTGACCAACAATCTTTGAGCAGATTTTTAACAGGTGGAGCAGTTTTGATTTTAAAGCTGCTGACAAACATTTGTACCAGGTAGTATTGCAGTACTGCAGAATAGACATGATCACAGATGTAAAGAACAACAGAAGAATTTCTCTGCTCTCCCCAAAAGACCTAAGACGGTGGAGAAAATAAATTCTTTGTTTTGTCCTTTTGCACAGATATTCAATGTGATCCTTCCATGACAGCAGATGGTCAATCATTACACCCAAGTATTTATATCAAACTCCCTGCTTGATTTCATCTGTATGGATGACAATGGGGACTTTATGGGAGTCAGATGGTGAGCCAAAAATGATTTCCTCAGTTTTCTTGGTGTTGATCTCAAGAGCATTGCTATCAGTCCACTCAACCACCTGATTTACAGCCTGTTGGTGCAGCTCATGTCGTCTGTGTTACTGAGCAGAGATATTAATGCAGTATCATCAGAGTACTTAATGATGACTTGATTTTGTGTGTTGGTACGACAATCATCAGTGTAGAGAGTAAAGAGCACAGCTGAACTCACACAGCCCTGGGGGGCCCCTACATTGGTTGTGATGGCAGATGACAGGGTTTTGTTAACCTTCACAAGTTGCTCTCTACTAGTGAGGAAAGCGGCATACCATTAAATAAGGTATGGATTTACTTCCATTTTGGCCATTTTTGACACCAAGATGTCTGCTTGTATTGTGTTGAATGCGGATGAGAAGTCTAGGAAGAGGGCTCTTGCATAGGTGTTGCGTTTATCTAAATGTTTAGTGATGATGCGAACCAGAGTGGCCACAGCATCTTCCGTGCCGCACCCTTGTTTATAGGCAAATTGGTATGGATCCAGTTTGTCTTGTGTTGTACTGATAAGAAATCGGAGCAGAATTCTTTCTAGTGATTTCATAATCACTGAGGTGAGGGCTATTGGTCTGTAGTCCTTATGTTCTTTTGGGCATGGAATTTTGGGCAGTTTACTAATCATTACCACAGAAAAGAGTCTTTAAAGCTGCTTTAATCATAATATTCTATTCACAATGCATCACATAACCATGAATACTATGGAAAGGGGTCGCATTATAGTGAAAATAATTGGTTTTGCGTCTCACAACTTTTCTACATTACCTGCCCAAAACCATTTAGCAGTGAAAAAGTTAGCAACTAGCTAGCTGTCGGACCATGGATATAAAAAGAGAACTGGAATCAGTGTCAGAGGCAGGACCCCCATTAATTCCTATGAAGATTGCTCAATGGCGCATGAAGCTAAAACGGCCCGACTCTAGAGAAAAATAATCCTAGCTGGGCCTTTAGAGCAGGGCACTTGCATTTTGCTTAAGCCCCGAATACAACAAACTGGATTGGGCTTATTTCATACTTCAAACCGTCATTATTGAAATAAGAGCTATTTAAGTGTTCGTATTGGGTACAGTTCATGTTAGAGGTGAAGGGGTCAAAGTTAGACAAAATGGGCTGTTGCACATCAGCACCTGTTGTATCTTCAAAAGCAGAATCTATACCAAGATAATTCTCTGAGAAATATCAAATATTTATGTCCCAAATGGCAGCCATCTTACAGGTTCTTGCATCTTGACAGAGGGCTGATTTCTGCACTTTATGTACACGATAACATCACTTTTGGTTAACATACTGAACACAGAGTAATGCCATGTCAGAATCTGATAATGTCCTTTGAGTGCTGTGATAAAGGATGCAATGATACGTACCTATTGAGGGAGACAGCTTTACTGAATCATTCTACATTGGCGGTACATTTTTGATGTGAATAAAATTGAAATCCTCGTGCTTTTAGACCATATAACAATGTTTGACATTTCAGCTGTAGCCATGATGCTTTATTCAACCCTCAGTTGTAAAAAAGCTCAATCTGCCCGTAGTAGGCATTGCATATAGTTTATATTGTAGGCTATACATAGTAAAGCCCTCACCATGAAAAAATAAATTTACATTTTAGCTTCCAACGTCCAAATACAAAGTAGTCTCATTAACATTAAACCATACACTGACACAAGTGCTGTGTCAAATTGTGTACATCTTCCCACATAATTTAAATAGACCATCATCAAAATCCATAAGGAAAGATTTGCAGACAGAATTGAGAACTGAAATTACAAAAAGTGTTCAATAAATAAGAGGCATGCTTTGAAACAATTCAAGTATTCACATAAAATCACCCCTTTGTGAAATGTTCAAAAGAAGAACCACAGATTGTGGTGCTGTCATTTCAGAGTTGAATATCAACACCTTGCAACTTTATTATTTATTTTTTTCTCTTCTCGAGCACTTGATCAACAATCCCAATTAAGTTAGTCATTGGGCTTTTGGGTCGGATTAAATGTAAGTTTAAAACTGCTTTGGTGTCTTAACTGATGGCTCTCTTGGCGAGACATTAAGCAAAAACTATTAGTTTGCCAATGCAAATTAGAAGCCTTGTTTATTTCCATTAATCCCTGCATTTGTTGCTTCTCAGTTGGCTTTGCTGTTTTTCTGTGCAGCTCTTAAAAAATCAATACAGCTTTTCAAAAGTATCAGTTGTTCCAGTGTGCATTAAAAGCAAAAGCACAATTCATAATGAATAACCTTTTATATATTGCATTGTCAGTGTCGGAGTCCGCCATTTCCATGTTGGATGCAGGAACTAACTAGACACAATTTGGTAGACGTGAGCTGGGAATTGCCGATATTTCACAGGTTTGGCTTGTAGACATACATGATATAGACATTTTGTAAAGCAAATATTTTTTTAACTACAGCTACAGTAGTTTATATCAAAGACATCACATTTTCAGAGTGCATTTTCTGCCCCAAGTCATCTATAAAACGTGTCTTTTCCAACCAGAACTGGAATCTTAAGGGTGTTAACTTTCAAGACTTATTGTAATATCAGAGGTTTTTCTATTTCATAAATCAGCAGTTGCATTGTAGAGTATTCCCTCCTTGGTGACTTGTGGGCTCAGGTTCATCTTCTGAAAGCACTGTTAGTACCACAATGGGAATTGTATTTTCATGTGAGGCTGAAGATCACTTCCCAGGCCTTTTTAAAATATGGTATTTGTGGATGACATCTGTGGAATCTGAGCACCTCTTCACCCATGGGCATATCCCTGTGCGATAGCAGGAGACTCAGCTGAGACATTATTTGGCACGACAAGTCCTGCTGACTGCTCAGGATTCCACCGGAGTGCTTTGCAGACGGGCGTCGCATTACTACTCATTAATTTTGCTTTTGTAGCTCGCTTAATATGCTATTGACTGCATTAGTGAAGAGATTAATGCGTTGTTAAATTATGTTGGCTCACAATGCTGTCCTGTGTGTAGATATACTGCCTCGTCAGCTGCTTCAAGGATTATTTTCCATGTACAGGAGCTCATAGAAATCGAATGCAGGGCACACAGCAGCAGTTGGATCTATAGACTCAGATGGTCAATCTTCTGCCAAGAAGTTTAATGATGCAGACACATCATTCTCCAAGTCTCAACTTTATTTTGAATTTGTGTGGAAGAAATAAAATGTCTGTTATAAACGAATACGCAGCATGAAAATAACATTTTTATTTTTGAATCTTTTGTGATTGTATTTGTGATAAATGAAAATATTTAAAAATGTTCAACAGTGACGATCACTGTCACAAGCAGGGGTAGGCATATCTAAATACGATTAGTTTACACATTGCAAATTGTTATAGTCATCAACAGGTTTAATAAAACGATTATTTTTTTGTGAAAAAATAAATAATATCGAGGTATAGGCCTATAGTCGTAAATCTCGGCATAGACCCAACATATGGAGATATAATTCATTAGCCATAATGCCCGGCCAAAGCCAATCTTAAGCATTAAGCTATGCTAGCGCAGTTTTTAAAGTTGGCTAACGATAACTAACACTAGCTACTCTAAGCTCAGGCCCGGTTCTACGGGGGTGCATAAGGGTGCATTGCACCCTCAGTTGAGTCGTTATGCACCCTCATTTGAAAAATGAAAAGTAAAAAAAATAAAATGAAAAGTGAAAAATATTACATATATATAATAATAATAATAGTAGTAATAATAACAATAATTTAGTTTAAATAAAATAAATTGTAATTGTGGTTAAATAACATTGTCTGCTGCATTTATTTTGTCAATTTAAACGGTAAGTAACGTTATTATGTCAGGTGTGCGTGACCTGTGCCGCTGCGCCTTCGTCATCTGCAAGGTGCTTACACAGCAGTCAGTGATGGACATCAGAAAATGGTTAAAACAACAAGCCCTTATCGCCAGCAGTAACACTGCATCTACTGCAGGTAATAACAGTTCAGATCATGGGGACATTACGTTACCCGCGGCCACTGTCGTGGACACTAACGTCCTCCCGCCCGACTCGCCGGCTTTGCCCGCCTCGCACACGGAGGCGGAACAGCCGCAGCCGACTTCGTTGCCCCAAACACCGCCACACCCCCTCAGCGGCCCGCCTAGTGCCAGAGGACCTCGGCAAAACAGAGCCTGCCCAGGTATATTTAAAAAAGTACCCAACTCGCCTGTACAGTGGGGTAAGGCTCTCATTTTGCAGCTCATGGTTTCAAAACAGAGATTGGCTGGAATATTCATGTAAAAAAGATGCCATCTTCTGCTATGCATGTAGACATTTCGGTTCAAGTAAGTCAGATGGCTTCACCACAACTGGCTACAACAACTGGTGCCATGCTCTTGTACGTGATAAGGGACTGGGAAGGCATGAATCAAGCAAAGAGCACATAGATCCATATATCTCTTCATTTTGCTCTCAAAGTGCACCAGATTGATGCTTTTAACTTAAT
>NW_011334748.1:0-329 GCF_000735185.1 Notothenia coriiceps
AATGTAAACACGTATTTCCATTTGAAGGGGGAGTGATTAGTAAAATATGCATGAATAATACAAAAAATTGTTAACTAGGTGAAAAAAGGTAAGGTAAACTTGTTGAGAGCTAAAACTAGTCTTTGCTACTGCCTCAAAGAGGAGCAGGGGGAGAGGGGGGAGACGGGTGGTTCAGGAGCCCAGACACACTCACGAGTCACAACTATAAATGAACCAAAAATAAATAAACAAGTTTCAATGTTTTTTCATATTGGATATGGTATGTTATTGGTTATGGCCATGTTCTTATGATGTTATGATTAATTAAATGTATACAGTTCTGTTTCATA
>NW_011334750.1:0-8547 GCF_000735185.1 Notothenia coriiceps
ATTGAAAAAAAACGTTTGAACAGTATGTTTTGAACAGTTGATTACCCTGAACTTTAAGTATAATTACACTGAAAAACCAAAAAAAAAAAAAAAATAATCGTTTTATTTAGATTATGTTGCTTTCATAATCGTTGCAAGCTAAAATTGTAATTTAAAATATGATTTAATTGAGCAGCCCTAGTATTCCTTGAAATGTACACCACAGCATCCTCTTAGGACAATTAGTCATTGTGGCTTGGGGCTTCCTCTTTAGATGAATTATCTTCTGTCTGTTGCACTCCCACTCTTTGTGTGCCCTCTTGTTAGACTAAGAAATGCATAAAAAATGACATTGCATGACTAACAGTGCAATAGATAATGAGTGCAGCATAATACGGCATTATAACGACATTGCAATTATTACAAAGACTGGCAGAAAGCAACCAACCATTTCAAATTCATTATCTCAGTTGCCTCCTTTCTATATAACTTGTGTCTTCCTCCCTTGTCCTCCCCCTTCAGCACAGATTAACTCTCTAATAAATGGCTCCTTTGGAATGAAAGCCCTTTGATGTGTGGCAGGGAAACCCCCTTCATTAAATCACCATGGCACGTAATCACTTTGGGCCAGATCAGGTGGAAGAGTGTGCTAACACTTAACTTTCCTGTGTTACATATTTATCTTCCTCTAACATGCTCTATTTTGTTTCCTAAAAAAGAGCTGGAATGAAATTAGGAAGTTGTTGGTCATGAGTTCAACGATTTGTCAGAATTTCTGCTGAATTATCTTGGTTATTATAACTGATGATGTATTTCGGAGCTGTGTTCCCTCCATGCTTTCATTTGTATTTCTAAAATCTTCCCAAGTGTGTTGTTTAAAAACAATATTGGGACCATAACAGTGTGTCAAAGAATAAATTAACTTAACTTTCTGTCCTTCTTCCTGTGTTTCCGCAGTGAATGAGTATGTGTTCATGGTCCAAGCCAGAGGGATCCAGATCAGAGAGAACGTGAAGAACATCGGGGCTCAGGTTCTAGAGCAGGTGGTGAGAGGGGCTTACAGCAACAATGGCACAGGTACAAATATACACAAATTCATTCACTGGTAGTGGTAATTAATATGCTAGCTATTTATTTATGATATGTATGCTTAAATAAAGAGTGGAAAGAAAAGTAGCTGTTCTAGCCTTACTTTTAATCATGTATATAGCTTATGCAGCAGTGAAAGGAGCAAAACAATGTAAGAAAGCATTCAAACAAAAAGGATAGACTACCCAGTTAGACAACTGCTGATAAAGACTTGATTTATACGCTTCTGATTGTGATTTTATGATTATGTCTATTGTATGTGTGTGACTCCAGATTATGTCTATGACTTCAACATGAGTGAGAGTGACGGTCCTCCCCCCACATACCTCCCAGAGGGCTTTACCTACCTCCCTTCTCAGGTTTGCCCTCAGAGGCTGTCCTCCATGAGTAAGTACACTGTAAATGATATGATGGAACGTTTTAATTTGGCTGATCATGTATGGTACCAAATAGGAAAGAATGTCAGTCATTATCCTAGGTTGACCTTTTCGTAAAAAAGCTGTGTTCTTGGCCTTTACAAAAGATTCCCTTAAGTGAACTTTACTGTGCTGCCATGAATATGTCTTCTAAAAATAAGTAGTGAATTGGTTGAGAGACCTCGCATTTCTTTTCAGCTTTGAGAGTCGATGCGTGCAAATATCTTGTAATGGCACAGAATTGCTTCACTCGATAATTCAATCTGCCCGATTGTTGAACTGTGAATGCCTTTGACAAGTCTTGTCCCATTCCCTCCAGTCTTGTTCCTTTCACTCTCCATCTTTTAACTTCTTTCCATTGTCTTTAACATTTCCCTTATCTTATCCTCTTCCTCATTCCATCTGTACTATTTCATCCTGTTCACATTCACACCATGGATTTCACTTAGTCTATTCCTCACCATATATTATTTTCTCTGACTCATACAATGTGCCTCTCTTCCCCCCCCCCCACACACACAGAGGGCAGGCTAGAGGTGAATATGAGTGAAGTGTCTTTGGAGGATGTGGAGAGGCTCTTGCTGCAGGGAGAGCCTCAGATGGCCCCAGGAGGCTACTGGAAGCCCAAAGACTGTGTACCTCGCTGGAAGGTAAGTGTGGATGTGATACAGGATCTGATAACAGAAAAGCACTGTTGTATACATACACGGGGGGAGAGTGGAGCACACTGCAGATGCCCTCATACAGGGCATGATGGGTCATGACTTGATTTAGTATGACAAGGATCTAAATCTCAAACCAATCCAACATCTGTCAGGATAAAGGGTTTATCTATCTGACACTTAAAGGTCACCTATTATGCAAAATCCACTTTTTCATGTCTTTTATACATAAACATGTGTCCCCTCTGTCGAAAGAGATTCTGAAGGTTTCAGGAAAAAAGATTTGCTCACTTTTTCTCCTGATCCATTTATATAAAAACCTGTCTGAAAATGAGCTGATCAGATTTTGGCCACTTTATGATGTCATAACGATTTTTTGGCTTGTGTAACCATTAGCCAATCACCAACCAAGGTAACACTCGCCCACCTTATCACCTGAATCTCCTCCTAGAGCACCATTGTGTTCTTTTTAAGCAAATATCTCTCAGAGGGGCGTGGGGAGGGGCTCCTTATTTTCATCTAAAGTAACAGACAGAGAATCAGCACTTTAGAAACAGGGCTGAAACAGAGGGGATTATGGGATGCTCCAATGAGTGATCTGTTTGGTGTTTCAGCCACTTCAGAGACATGTTTAGTATATATCTGAGAACTATAATATATTGATGGAAATCAGTATAATAAGGGACCTTTAAATACAATAACGCACATGTTGACTGAAATACCCACTAAGTAAGAACAAGAAGCAGGCAAAATGAATCCAACCATTTCTATGTGCTTTGCAGTACTGTTTCATTCTTGCACCCTACTACAGTGTGTGCTCTTTCTCTGCCCAACAGAGCAAGCTTTCCTGCCATCTGTGTGTCTGTCTCACATTCACTTGCCCTGAGGGGCTGTGACTGACCCTCTTTCTCTCTCTATCGCTCTCTCTCTCCGTCCCTCTCTTTTATTAGCCAGCAATATCTCGATCATCTCCTTAGTTCCTCTCTTAGCCACTCATTGTTTTCCATTTCCCTTGCATTGTGTTGCTTCCTGTGACAGTTTGATTTTTAGTGAACTTCAAAAGAAATTTAAATGCAGGAACTGTCAAAGCTAGGAAGTAAACACTTTTGTTTCTGGTCACACAGCTCCTTAGTGCTTCTCTGCTTGATGCATGCCAGCTCTCACTGTGGAAATGAGAGTATTTATGGAAAATGGTGGTTTTTGGTGCAGTCTTTGCCCTTACCAATTATAGCTCTCAAAAACATGTTGTGCCATAGTTAACTATGTTGAGCAGACCAGGCAGCGTAGCATCTCTGTGTCCCAATACATTTATAAACATCTTTGTGTTTTTTTAACATGTCTTAAAAAATTACATTTCATCCTGTATAAATTGTATTATAATCCATTTTTTTGTCCCTTAGGTGGCCATCCTAGTCCCATTCAGGAACCGACATGAACACTTACCCATTCTGCTGCGACACCTGGTGCCAGTGCTGAAAAAACAAAGACTCCAGTTTGCCTTTTATTTCATAGAACAGGTATGCACACACCTATTCACAGTCATTGGCAGGGATTGACAGATTCTCCTGTGTTGAGTCCAAACAACTGCATTAAGTGATTCTACTTAGGTGGTGAAATGTTTGTGATTTACACTAGATAGAGGGTTGAAATGGTTCCATGTAACAATATTTTGCACACTAGCCTACAAAAGTACTCTCTTTTTTTTCTTTAGGAGGGCACAGAGCCATTTAACCGAGCCATGTTGTTCAACGTGGGCTACACAGAGGCCATGAAGGACCTGGACTGGGACTGTCTTGTCTTCCACGATGTGGACCACCTCATGGAGAATGACAGAAACTACTACGGGTGCACAGACATGCCCCGACACTTTGCTGTCAAACTTGACAAGTACTCCTACATGTGAGTCCTGAATCAGTCTCCATGGGCATATACAGTAAATGTCTTCCTTCCTTATTCTGAGTTAATTGAGAGTAATTTCCCTCTTAGGCTTCCGTATCATGAATTCTATGGTGGTGTCAGTGGCCTGACGGTGGAGCAGTTCAAAAAGATTAATGGATTTCCTAATGCATTCTGGGGCTGGGGAGGAGAGGACGATGACCTCTGGAACAGGTAAGGGGAACACACACACACACACACACATGCACAAACACACACACAGCTGCAGCATGAGCTTTTCAGTACACACACACACAGCTGCAGCTAGGGCTTTCAGTATCATTGACTTTAGGTATGATCAAGCTATGGGATGGTCAGTTTGCATACAACAGGTTTTTGTAATCGTTTTTGTATTTTTTCTTTTCATTTGCCTTTGCAATTCGACATTGTTGTTGATCCTCCGCTCCACCCACACAGCTCACTGGCAGCTGTACACACTTAAGCCTCTCTGTATACACCACCAATTCTCATTGTTTCAGTATTTAATGATCCCTTTTGTGAGCATGTTGTAGAACCTTTTCCTCTTGTATTGTTTACATACCTATATCATGTTACTCTTACGTATAGTATGACAATTCTTTCTGTGGTAATATGACGATAAAAGCCATAACTGCACCGCTTGTTCTGCCCGGCTGTGTACACTTTGGATAAATGATCCTTAAATATGTTTGTTTAGGGTGCGGTTTGCCAACTACTCAGTAAGTAGACCGCATGGAGACCAGGGACGCTATAAGTCAATTCCACATCACCATCGTGGGGAAGTCCAGTTTCTAGGAAGGTGAGTGTTTACGCGCACACGCATACACACACACACACACACACACACACACACACACACACACACACACACACACACACACATACACATACACATACACATACACATACACACACACACACACTTTGGTAAAAAGTGATCATTTCAATAAGGCTTAGACTCATGTGGTGTAAGCCAGTCACGTGAAAGTCCAGAGCGCTGACTTTAAGATAATTCTAACTCTTTTAAAGACTTTGCATGTGATTTGCTTGTATGATTCAGGGGCTGGAATTCCAATCAGGCTCTTTCTATTCACATCCTGAGTAACTTCAAATATTCCGAAGAATAAATGTTTCTTTCATTTGTTAATGAGATACTTAGTAGATACTCCAAATATTTTCTCCAAAATAAATGTGCCTTTGTTAATCTTATACGACTCTAATGGAGTCTATTTATGTTCACAACTTGATCATCGCATGAGATTAAAAAGCAAACTGTCACTTTCCTGACTAATCCACAGACAATGAGGCTTTTATTCCAATGTACCTACTAACAGTGTGTAGGATGATAACACCTTTGTGTAATGAACTCTTGTCTAACACTCAATGTAACTTTTCTAACCAGAACCTTGAACTTCTTTGTATTGCAGTGGGTTGCATAGTCTCCTCTCCACACCTTGTTGACATTTTGATTGTTTGTTCTTGCAGATATAGTTTACTTCGCCACTCAAGGGAGAGACAGAAAGTGGATGGTCTTAACAACTTAAACTACTCCCCCATAGTGTCCAGGAGGCCTCTCTTCACCAACATCACGGTCAGCTTGAGCAGAAAGCTTGCACCCATAGATGACTACTGATCTAGGATCAGCTGGACTGCAAAACACCTGGGAATCAAAGTCCTCCGGGACATCAGCCATATCTCACCAGTTGCAGCACTGCTTAGGACTTTTAAGTTTATTGATTCTTTGCTTTATTTCTTTGTTTGTATGCAACAAAAAAAGGAGACTCAAATAAGTATGTTGGATAAATGATATACAGAATCAAGGATAAATGCTGCACTTGCTTGTGCCACAGTCCATCACTCCTCTCATCTCGGCTTATCTAGTGTTCAGTCTCCACATGCCTTTTGCACCATTTTGGCCTTCAGCATCCATTCCTTCATTCATATCTTTTTCAGTTAACTATGAGCTCAGCCCTACATTAGTGTGCTTGTTTATCATAATAGGCCATGATACATACACACACACATACTCACGCAACACTTAAACGTGCTGACCTGGTCCCTGAGGCTTTTCTTTTTTCTTTGCTCTTGCACTACGGTACTTATTTTCAGAAATAAAGTAAGCCTGTGAAATCATTTGCATGCACACACGACCACACATCAACTTTTAATCAGAGTGGACTCCTGCAGCTGGTACTGCAGAAGGTTTGCCAAATCTGAAAAGAAACTTATATTAAGCGTAAGTGTTTTCTTTCATGTAAACTGTATGTGAAATAGTTTATCCTAACTTTCGAGAATATGAATACCTTTATCATCTCTCATGAATTTAATTTTGTCTTGTGAACGTACCATTTGAAGACTGTAACGTTAGTGTTTGCATAGTTGCATTGGATGTTCTAGCTGCCTGCAAGTGGCTGTATGTTCATCCTGTTAGCAATAAGCTGTAATATCAGACAGCAGAACTTACACCTGACTTCCTCCTGATACAGATGCAATAGCACGGATGCTAGCATGCCCTTATTGGACGATAGAAAAGGAGTGGCTGTGTATGCAAACTTCACTTTCACAACATCTTTGCCTAAGCAAACATGCCATCCTTGTCAGTGTGTTTGTTTGTGCTTGTTTATAGGGTAGGGAGAGCTATGCAAATGGCCTGTATGTTTCCTATTGTCAGTGTAAGGTCTTCAGGGTGACCTCCAGGAGGCTTCATCCCTGAAACTGTGACTGACTGACATTAGACCTCACTTTGTGTGCTAAGTGCTAGTCCAAGCCAGGGAGAGATAAACAGTTGTTATTTTTAGATCCCACATCCTTGATGTTGACTCACCTTCTTTCTTTTACAAAAGAGAATTGGTGGTAGAGAATACTTGATTGCGGTCACTCTCACTTGTGTTTACAGAGGCTTTCGCTTTTGTTATTTTTCAGATTGTCTAGTGTTTGTTATACTGTTAGCCAGCCCTGCTTCACTTTGGGTGCTGTGAGAACTGTATCTCTTCAACAACTAATCTGTGGCTGCCTTTATTTTTTTAACTGATACTTCAATTCACTTTTCTAGACATGGCTATAGAAGAGCAGATCTGCTTATGTTAGATGTCTCGTGATAAACCACTGATTAGCTTTGTTTGCGCTTCTTTGAGTCAGGCTTCGGCCAGTGTGATTGTAAGTAAATCAAACTTCAGGATGTTGGTTTCAAGTCAAGTTTTCCAGTTGGTAGCATGCAGCCTAACACTGTGCATTGAGACAGACTTACAGCACTCTGGCAGTACATAGCAGTTGCTAAAATGTTGCTTCTCTAATTTGTTAGTTTGACAGTGTTGATTTTGAGTAAAATATCCCAATACTGTAAACGTAGTTCCTTTTAAAATAAACTAAGAAAAAAAAAAACATGCAGACACTCTACTCACTGTCTGTCCTCTGGTCATGCAGCTACTTCATTTCACACAAATCGCCTTGTATGCATTTCTTACGATGTATCTTTTGGGGGAAATGTGGTTAATTGACAAACTGTGTTTCCACAATGAAATAAGAAGTAAAGAGGCTGGACCTCATTTTATTTATTTGATCTTTTATGGATTATTTTCTGTAATTGTTTTTTTTTTGTCTTGCGGTTGATGTGATGATTTAGTAGGTGACAAAAGACAGACTGTGTTAGATGCACTGAAACTTGCAGTTATGTGTATTTATGTGGGATTGTGAGGCACAGGTCTGTGTAAAAGGGGAGATGTTCCATTTCATTTAGATGCGGATTTACTCTCCAGAAATGAATAGCTGGTGAGATAGAACAGGACCTGTAGCCTGGTGTGTATTAATCTGCTAGACAGACGGGTTTGAAGAGGCCATTTTGTGTGACAACCACAGGAAGAGCAAGACACCTAATCAGAAAATGCTATCAGTCGTTGCCTTTCACTGGGCACCTCCTTTTATATTTATCGATAATCAATGGTGCTGACCTACCAGAGCTCCCTTTGTGGGAGTCTCTCTCTATGTGATTACTGAAACCAATCTTAACATCAGAAAGACTAATATCGCGAGGAAAAATCACCCCTTAATCCTGCCTATAGGTGGCGTAAATATTCAGTATTTTTACACCCACACGTTCTGCCTTTTCATCCTGCCAGGTGAAGCAAAATTGTGTTATTGTTGCACTGGTTAATCGGCCAAAAGAGACGTACGTGTTTACCTCCGAGCCAATCACTCGGGATGTGCCCAGTGGAAGTCATGAACAGTAGCAGCGTTTGTGTTAAGTTTGACTTTTCCACGTGTGTTTGATTGAAATGGCTAAACCTTTCCGAGGTCTAACTGTCATCCATCTAAATGTTGAGATGTATTGTTTTTTATTTTGTTTTTCAGCACTGATATGAAAATGATTTATAGTGACCCAGTTGTGAACAACTCGCAGGTTCCTTTTTTTTTTCTTTTTTTAAAGTTATTGACACAAACATGATACACTGTATATTATATTTGATTTTGTCTTTGCTTTAAATTAAAAG
>NW_011334751.1:0-8070 GCF_000735185.1 Notothenia coriiceps
ACCACCAGGCTCTTGTCCCCGTGACGTATGACCCTGAACGGACCGTCGTAAGGGGGCCGGCAGGGGACCGCGGTGGGCGTCGTGGCGAATAAAAACGAAATTCGACGACTGTAATCCGGGGGACACCCGGAAAGCTGGGTTGCTGTGCTGCGACGGGTCTCCAGCAGGGAGGAGCGCCCGGGGGCACACCTGAGGCCGAGCATAACCCACGGGAGCTTATCCACCCAGTTGCCTTCTGTCAAGCCGGCACGCAGTGACGCCTTCATGGACCGGTGAAACCGCTCACACAATCCGTTAGCCTGGGGGTGATATGCGGTGATGCGGTGCAGCTTGACCCCCAAACCCACAGCAACAGCGTTCCACAGCTCCAAGGTGAACTGAGAACCGCGGTCAGAGGAGAGGTCAGACGGGGTCCCAAAGCGCGCCACCCACGTGCCGATGAAAGCGCGGGCGACGTCGGAAGCTGACGTCGAGGCGAGGGGAACGGCCTCGGGCCAGCGGGTCGGCCTGTCCACCATCGTAAACAGGTAGGTGAAACCGGGGAGAGGGGGGAAGCGGACCCACAAGGTCGACATTGACATGGTCAAACCTCCTCTCAGGAACTGCAAAAAGTTCAAAAGGGGCCCTAGTATGGCGGTGGACTTTGGCCCGTTGACAGGCCACGCACGAGTCGACCCAGGACCTCACGTCCTTCTTAAGCCCCTGCCACACGAACTTCTGCAACAACGACTTCACGGACGGCTTCCTACCGGGGTGGGAAAGATTGTGAACCGCCTCAAAAACGGGTCGGCGCCAGTCCGAAGCAGGGTAATGTGATTACTGTATGAATAATTGTCCAAAAAATAATTGTCCAAAATAACATTAAATGCATAGGATTTTTTGTTAAGTAACATACTTTCGTCGCCGGCCGGCCAATACATGCCGCGCATTAAGTGGGACTGTCTGTCAATTAATCCCCGGGCCACTTTCTCCTCCCAGTCCGCCCCTGGATGCAATCCAGCACTTCTATCAACCGCTGTACCTTTAAAACTTCTGACCAGAAGCTTATATATCAGACCTTTTAAAAAATAAATTAGAAGATTAAAATGCCACAGCCACCACTCTGACTTTTCCGGCCACTCTGATTTGTAAAAAATGGATTAGCTCCATTTGTAAGGCAATTTCCTCCGAATGAGGGACAAGAAATGGAATACACCGTTGCCACGCACACATGCGATCCCAATCTTGGAAAAATAAATATATAAAAGGTTTGTCTGAATTACTGAATTATTTTTAGATGAGGCATGAATTTTCACAGCAGACAGTGTCTAATCAATTGTAATCATGTCTACTGCTGCTTTTTGAAAAGTATTGGCTCTAAGACGTGTCGGGGAACTGAGCAGTACAATATTGAACTTGGCTGTGAATCCATTATCAACATGTGCTGGCCTGGAAATGTGACAAAACTGCAATCTGATTAGAGACAATTGAAGACCGGTCTAAATAGACACTGGCCAAATGTGGAAATTGTCAGTGATCAGAATACATGCTGCGACATTTGCCTCTACAAAGCCATCCAATCTTACTTCTGTTTGATCACAGGCGATTGACATTATCAAAGGTTGTCTTTGTTACGTTTATTTTAAAAGTAATTTCAGATTCCTTTCATTTGTAATGCCATTTTCAAAGTAGCTTCACGAAAAGAGGATTTGTCCTCTTGAGCCTCCACTGAGGAAGTTTGTATGATTTCATTTAGCGGGACCTGATGTGTCCATTAATCAGATTTCAGGGCTGTAACTGCTCCATGTGCGAGTAATTTGTCTTCTGAGTCCTATGGGAAACACCTGAACGACTTCCATCGAAAAGTAATTACTTTCACTGTACGACATAATATACTTTTTTAAAGTTCATTATTAAAAACCGCTGGACTTTTAACCCAAATGGCTCTGTGGTCACTTCCGTTGGTCGTTCCCGTTGGTTTAAAACGAGCCCTGAATATGTAATAGTTGTTTCCATGGCAACCCATACCATAAGTGAGCTTGTCCATTGTAAGATCGCGTGACGGTGACGCTCTTACCACCCCCCCCCACAGTGAGTTATGTACCTAATATCTCCTCACACTGTCTGTCAAGGGTATCCTTTTAAACAACTGTCCTTTAAATGCTTTTATACTCAACTCCCCCCTTTCCTTCACAACTGAACACCATCAATCTAGTCGTTTACTTTAACTTTATTTCCCACTCCATTAGTTTCTAGGACACCGATCGGCATTGGGAGAGAAAGGAGGGGGGGGGAGGGGTGGACAGACAGTGTGAAAAAAAGAAAACCTGACTAAGAAAGTTTGGCTCCTCGGAGAGATAAAATGTAATTTCACAGTCAACTTGCTGTAATATATTATTTCACAACAATGGAGTGTGGGCTGATATGAGCCCTTCTTGGCACCTGTACAGAGCAGGCAGAACATCAGCGATGACTCTCTTGAGGGGTGTGGTGTGTGTGTGTGTGTGTGTATGTGTGTGTATGTGTATGTGTATGTGTATGTGTGTGTGTGTGTGTGTGTAGGCAGAATTATCAAAAAGAAAATCACTTGAATGGAGATGCCAAGGGGATTGAGCCCAGTGGATCAGAATGAGTGAGTCTACTGTAAAATATAAGCAGCACAGAAGGAAAAAAAATGCAGTTCTGTTTAGAGTTATTTAAAAGGAAATAATATTTCCAGCCAGTGATTTGATCCCTTTGTGTATTGAGCTTCAGTGGCAAGAAGCAGTGTAACAGCAGGTGTAAATAAAATCTACCCGAGAAAAAATAGAATCCAATACCCTCACATTCATCAACGTGTTTGCAGAGAGACAGTTGAGCCAAATGAAGGAATCTAAACATCATTTATTCCAGTAGCTGCATTCCTCATTTCTCCAGCTTCACCATTACACACACTGTTATCCGGGAACATGTAAAGCATTGATAGATGCCTCGTGCTTCATTAGCTACAGTCTCTCAGCCTGGGAGGCACTTACACAATATCAAACGGCTTCAACCAGAAACCCGATGAGGCGGGGAGCCTAACCTATGCACTACATGCAGGAGATGGGATGAGACGCCTCATGTGAGAAACTTAAAAAAAACAACATCAGCTGTCCATTGAGTGCTGCTACAAAACCAGATTTTCTTCACTTTGGACATTTGAAACATCACAAATTAGGTTAAATTAATGGTAGAAAGTGCATTCAAACAGAACAGATGGATGTTTTTGGGTGTATCCTCGTGTCTTTCTCACAGTTTGCTGTTTTTCTGAAATTGGGACACCAGACCGAGCACCTGCTCTGAAGCAGTGATGACCTTATTCTGCAGGTAAACAGCACTGTTTTTGGACGTGTCGCTCAGGAAGTAGCGATAGTTCACCATGATGCCGCAGGAGCTGGCCACGCCCCTCGGGCTGGTGTCAGCGTGCCAGTTGAGCCTCCACATGGTGGCGCCGTTCTGCAGGTGGAAGTTGGCCACAGGGTTCAGAGCGTAACCCCGCCTTTTCTCCCCGTACAGATACCAGGCGCAAAGGCGCATCAGGACGGGCTCCAGGACACGGGCCAAGCGCTCGGAACGCAGCCCCTCACTGGAGGTGATCAGCTTGCGGAGGGCCTCCATGGCTGGGGTCCCCGGGGCCGAGTCGGTGGCCTGCTCCACCTCCTTCCACTCCTGCTCCGAGAGGAGGTCTGAGCCCCGACCCTCCTTCCTGTACTGGCTGAGCAGGCCTTGGAGCCAGGAGGAGAAGCCCGGGATCGGAGACAGGCTGGAGAACTGGGCCATGTGCGGGAACTCGCTCTGGGAGACATGAGAAGAGAGAGGGATGGTGAGAAAACCATCAATCAAAGTTTATTTATATAGCCCAATATCACAAGTTTTACATTTGTCTCAGGGGCTTTACAGTTTGTACAGAATATGACACCCTCTGTCCTTAGACCTTCATATCGTACAAGGAAAAACCCCCAAAGAAAACCCACAGATAATGGGGAAAAAAACAGAGGTATCCCTCTCCCAGGACGGACGTGTAATAGGTGTTGCGTGTGTGTAAATTAAAAAGATACATCTATAACATAGTTATATAGCAGTCCAAATGCACAAAAGAAAAGGATAATGTGTCTATAACTGTATATGAGAACCCATACATACTTTAGGTTTTTAGACACACAACATTTTTTACGATATCTATTACATTGGGCCTTGAACTCACTTTTAACTCCCCTAAAGTATCCCTGCCATCAGAATGTAAAAACTACCGAAACTTGTTTTTTTTTTAAAAATGTAAGGGTCTTAAGAGACTGAGTTACATAATGGCTTGTCTGTTTCACAGTATGCAGGTTGCAGGTAACAGCAGGTAACGCATTTTCATATTATAAATTGACACTCAAATAAGAAAAGAAAAGTTTGCTCATGAAGGGCAAGGTTATTTTAACGTCAAGCCTAATACATGATATAAAGAGGGTTTCAAAATAACTATGGTATGCACAAATGTTTTGAAAAGAATTCATGCATTTTAAGGGTTTGAAATGGTTTCTTTTTTAGATATATTTAAAGCACACAGCTCTGCAGAACCGTTTACATGCAGAGACGCTTAAATTGCCTACACCAGCTTGAACAGAGGACAACAAAGCTACAGAGAGAACGGGGATGAGAAAACAAGGTGCGTGACGGTTTAAAGAAAACCGTTGACAGGCAGCAGAGATTTGATCCCCAACAGAATGCAGGGGCACCAGCTCTGAAACGGCGGAAATAAGAGAGATGAGCGCTCCACCTCAACATCAAAACACAAAACAAAATGTTCTCGTTTGCGCTCAGTCTGCTGCTCAGGCCTTCAGTTCCTCAGAAAGGGACGGCATTACATATCAACTCTATTTCTTCACGAATCTGCACCACTGATGGAGATGGAGGACCCCTCCCTCCCTTCCTCTTATTCTTCTCCACAGCACTCTGTAATACCTGTCCTCTGTCTCGCCTCTCCCCCATGTTTCTGCCCAAAACACCCAACCGTTCCATTAGTTCTCTTACACCCTGCTACCCTCTCCTCTCACTAAAACCCCCCTTCGTCTTCTCTGCCCATCTTCTTGCTCCGACATCTGGGCTGATAAGTGACGGAGCGACCTGGCAGGTGGAGGGTTGAAAGTGTTTGCAGATAAAAAGCGCCAGACAACGCCTAGTGGGACCTGTCATTCCGCAACAAAGTTTTCCTTTCTTCATCCTCTCTTCACTTTCACGTCCTCCCATTCTATTTATTCTATCTCATGATCTCACCTTCCTCACTCCAACTTCTACCTGTGGGCTTTCCCATGTCATCAAAGAAGAAAAAGGCTGGTGGAAAAAGACGAAAAAGGAGCAGGGAGGAAATGATACAGAGGAGGAGCAGTGCCAGACCTGTGCTCTGGGGGCCAATCTACAAAGACAAGCAAGACCTCCTCCCGTCCCCTTAAATCACCACAGTGACCTTATCTTTTCCACTCTATCATCTATCCATCATCATAGTGGTCCCTGTGTGGCTGCGCTGCTGCTCTCTTCACCTTTATGTAAGGCAAAGGCCTGTCAGAGAGCCAGGGCCTCTGCAGAATACAAGGGGCAGCTTCCCAGCTCCGAGCTGGATCATTGCAGTTACACTGTCGGGGTCAGGTTTCATTCCCACATGGGTCATATGAATAAATAATTGCTCTCATGGGGTTCTTTGGATAAAAGTGTCCACAGAAAGGGCGGAAAATTGCTACATATTTGGTCAAAATTCTGTTTAATGACAAGAATCTGGCTTTTTGGATTTGTCACAACAATATATGAAAACTTCTTAGGCCAATTCAATATTTCATTTCTGTTGTGAAATCTAGACACCTTAAAGAGCATCTTGCAGGTTTTTATTTATTCTACATTTATGCTTAAACTTGCTTGAAAATTACAATTAAAAAAGTGAATGCAGGATTTGATATGTTTTACGAGACATAAGGGCAGGAATTCAGAGGGAAAGGAGCAATTTTGAGCTCTGCTCTTAAAAACGGCTTTTTTTAAGGTCATACGTCAAACGCGTCATATTACATCACGCAGGGGACACATCTCCGCTCTCTGACCGCGGGTATAGTAGAGTTGCGTTGAGTAGAGCGGTTGTGTTTTAAGGAGCTGGTATTTTTCGGTAGTTTTACATTGTATTTCACCATTTGTAATCATGGTGCAGTATTGTGTTTGTGCAGGTTGCACAAATACCAGCCTGTCAGGACATCGAGTCCACAGTAAAAAGGACCGGAGCTAGCGTTCGTTCCTGGGTGCGTTGTGCATCCACCTCCCTGCAGCACATACTCTCCACAGCTTTATCAGGAAACCGTATTACTTCTCTCTCTCCCCCCCCCTTCGCTGCTCTCTCTCTCTCCCCTCCGGTACACGGCACCGTAAGACTAGTGTGGAGTTGCATTAGGTAACGCTGTGGTGGCTGTACTGCTCCAGCCGTCTCCTTTGTGTTTGTTTGTTTCCCCCTGTCTGTGTTGTTTGTGTGTGCGTGGTGGCTGTCACTCCTGGCTCCCGGCTCAACCTCCACTCACCTGCTGCAAATTGAATATAAGTAGTATGACTAATATGAGAATAATAGCGATCTATCAACTATTTACAGTCTTATACTGTCTAAATAACGCCACCACCATGTATGGTATACTATTCTACAGGAACACTCGGCACAACTCTTGGACACTGGGTTCACAAAAGTAAGTATAGACGTATGTGTCAACACATAATACTATACAGGTTATTTGGACAACTTTAGACCTTTAGAACTTTTCCCTACACGTTTATTCCGGTATTATATGTCAGAAATTAATTGATAATCATCGTTCTTATTGACTCATTACTTATATGAAATAATGAGCAAAGATAAGTACAGTTATAACGTCTATTCGTACAAATCAGAACAGTTCGGGTTGATAAGTTGTATAGAGGGGGCAGGGAGCTGAACGGGAGAGCCGTGAACTGTGTAGTGAAGGAGCTTGAAGGGAGTGTGTAGGTTCGCGAAGAGGAGGTGATTTCAGACGAAATTCCCGCAACAAGATATCAAAGTGTATAATTAAGTCTTAGACGTTTCATTGAGTTTATTTACATACACCTCATTTTTATGGATCCAATTGAGACATAATCATCACCATCCTTAATGTATCATTGTACTCGGACATGTGCACACCTATATCAACTTACGACGCGTAATCACCTGTGTTGCTAAAAAGTGGGTAAATAATAATATTACAAAATGTCAAACTATTGTGGGTTACACAAATTATCGACCGTGAAGATCTAACACCCTTTCTTGCTTTTGCAAGTCATCTCTGCTAGGGTATCGTACACATCAGGGGTACCCCCCGCAAGCTACAGGTCAAAACGATCGAGACCGCACCAAAGCATAGGTAAAGTGTCGACAAACTCCGAGCGAGGAACCGCCTGACGGTAAGTTGTAGGTTAGGGTCGCGAACTTCTAATTACGTGCCCTGACATCAGGATTGGCTATCGACCCCGTAATACCCTTATCACATCAGCAGAAGCCTGTACGCGACCTTGAGTTTTGGAGGCGGCACGCTCTGCTGCGACAAAGCCAGATAAAAACTAAAGAACTTTAAGTCCCAGAATGCCTGCGGTTTTTATGGGTCTCTATATACATTAATTTTTTTATGGTTATTTTTTGTTCCTATTAACGACTAATGAACCACTCCATTCGTATGTGACCACAATAAACTTTCTTATTGTTTAGTCTGCTCCTTTTTTTCTAAATGTGTATATGCCTAAAGTCATAGGACTCCGTAGAGAGCCGGGGTTTATAGGAGGTTGTGTTTTAGTTATGTTAAATTTTTATTTCGTTATTATTCACCGAACTATAACTTCTTTTATGTTATATTATTTTTGTGTGTGTTAGATATTGTTTGCTACTATGCATTCTTATTTAATTTCTCTCGTATATTTGTGTGCCATCGTACGTACGTTGTCTTTTTTTCTCGCCCTTTTTATGCCTCACATTTCTCACTTCCTTCTATATCACTGTGGTCTTACTTTGTCTATTCTCTCTCTGAGTATGGTGTTTCTCCACGTGTGTCG